>NC_135784.1:223809427-223981927 GCF_051106095.1 Pogona vitticeps | reverse complement strand
AATCACAGGGGTCAGCTCATCCAAAGTGCAATAGATGAGCCTTACCCTGGGAAAACCACTTTTACAACAATGGTATCTCCCCTGCCAGGCCTGAGTCTGAATGGCCCCTAAGCCTCCTGGCCCTTTGTATGCACTATCCCCCAAAGGCATGGTGACCGCCGGCTGTACCTCCTGATCAGAACAGTGCTGCACAGCCCCAGTCCTGAAAGAGGCCAGGAGAGCTACTCAGTGTTTTGGGGTGCCCCACAGGACCCCCATCAGGGGCTAGATGTTCCTCCCACAATCCTCCAGTGCACAGATATTAGCATATCTGCCTGCTTGCATCACCCAGTAGGCTTCTCTATTGGAGAAGCAAAGCAGGAAGGAGGAGTCTCTTTCCCTTCACCTTCTGCAGAGAAGTTAGACCATGTGACTAGCCAGACATTTTGAGAAGCAGAGAGAGGGAGGGAGAGGGAGAGAGGACAGAAACAAAAGCTTCTAAAATTGGCAGTAACTTAAACAGGCCTGAGAATGGTGAGTGGAAGATAAAGTTACTACTGAGAGCCTGCTAGAATAGCTCTCTGTAGTTCAGAGCTTTGCAGGAAGCTGCATCACTTCATCATAAATTAGGCCTAAATAGAAGTAATTTTGCAGATATTTAAAACATTAAGGGACGGGGGGGAGGCTAATGTGTATTGTTAGCCAAATTTCATTCTGAAGCACAGAATGATTAAAAGGCACTGAGCACATGCAGAATAAAGTTCAAAAGAGAAACCAAAAAGGGACCTAACACTCCTTTCCTTAATATATTACCACTAGGGCTACAGGTTTTATTTGGTGTATTAGCTTGCCACATTAGCTGAGTCCAGTTTTTATGGAGCAAGGCAATTTGAATTGCAGAGGGCAGATCTGAATCACAGATCTGAATATGTTCAAGTAAGGCTTTGAAATCTTGAAAATTGGTTTAAGAACCCAACATTTCATAAATAGCATTTCACATGTACACACACACAACTGGAAATAGAAATTTTAGTAGTATTTTTGTGTTAACAAAAGCTGCATGGTGTCGCTCCCCCTGTTTTTATTGGTTTTTCTTAATCATTGTTGTTCTACAATATCGCTGGTAGATTTTATCTTTTCATTGTGATTCGCAGCTACTGTATTTTATCCTGTTGTAGTCTCTAAAATTGGACAACCATCTGTCAGATCTGCTCTGATTTGGATTCCTGCATTGAACCAGGGGTTGGAATTGATGGCCTTATAGGCCCCTTCCAACTCCATTATTCTATGATTCTGTGCTGTTTTGAGATTATATTTGTAAAAGGAAGCAGTATATGTGGTGATGAATAAGGGGCACATTTTTCTTGCAGAGTATGGGAACTCATTCTACCAGTGCAAAACAGAAAAGGCTAGCATATAGCATTCCTTTTAAACTAGATGTAGTAAAATATGCTAAGGAGTATGGAAACAGTGAACAGTGCAGAGACATTTTGGGCCTCCTCATCTGAAAAAATGATTAGAGAGTGGAGGAAACAGGAGGATCAGCTGCAAAAAGCTGATAAAAGTAAGCACACTTTCTGTGGACATGCTGCATGCTGCAAAGTAAAGAACTGAATGATGGAGAGAGAAAAAACTTTTGCTGTAAGGAAGGAAGGGAGGAAGGGAGGGCGTGGAAGTGAGGCATGTTTTGCTGTTTGCTTACACCTGTGCTGGTGGTGATTTCTTCATCATAGCTCTTATTGACTACCCAGCAACAATCTGTTTATTCATCTCTTTCAGTGCAATAACAATTCATTATAAGTGTTAAAACTTGAGATGGTACTGTAATTCCCACTCATTTATTTATTTATTTATTTATTTATTTATTTATTTATTTATTTATTTATTTATTGGACTTATATACCGCCCCATAGCGCTACAAGCACTCTCCGGGCGGTTTACAATTTTTAATTATACAGGCTACACATTGCCCCCCCAGCAAGCTGGGTACTCATTTTACTGACCTCGGAAGGATGGAAGGCTGAGTCAACCTTGAGCCGGCTACCTTGAACCCCAGGTCGTGAGCACAGTTTTAGCTGCAGTACAGCGTTTTAACCACTGCGCCACGAGGCTCATATTATCATTGTGTGTCATCCTGCTGTAGAAGTCTGCTTCATGATTCTCCACTTCTGGTACATGTATGACTTGTGAAATGACATGCTTGAGAATACACCAGTCCCAAAACTGTACTGTTAGTAGCAAGAAAGACATGGATTTTGTTCCTCCTTGGTGGTTGATATAAAGCATTGTAGTGTTGTTGTCTGTGGCTATTGGAATAACTTTGCCAACTACAAATTGTTCAAAAGCTCTCACTGTGTTGTACACTGCAAGAAGTTTGAGGTAATTGATGTGACAACATCTATCTATTGCTACTGCCTTATGAATTTGCCAGAATATTTTTTTTCCGGTTTTCCTCTCCTAAAAATGAGGTGCGTCTTATTTGGAGGTGCGTCTTATGGAGCGAAAAATACGGTAATTTCTATGGGGGGGCACATGAAAAATCTAAATTGTGTTCGGGGGCTGAACTAACTTTACTTAAAAATAAAATGAAACAGTGATGTCATGATTGATTTTATTTTGAAGTTGTTAATCTTCACAAATTCTAAAGAGGTTTTTTGCGGTATGTTAAAGATAAGCAACTGATCAACTTTAGACAAAAAGCTATAACTGTTTTTTATGTTCAAAACTGTCCGCTGGCCGGACAGGAGTGGCTCGCGGGCCGTATGTGGCCCTCAGGCCGCACTTTGCCCAAGTCTAGGATAATGTAATATTATGCGATCACAGAAATGCTGCCCTGACTGCACAAAGCAATTGCACAATTGGTCACACAGTTCATGGTATGACCAACTATGCAATGTGCCCATGGAAGTTCTTTGCAGATAACACTTCTGCCTTGGAGTGATAATAGCTACCATAGGCATAATGGTGAGTTGTACCCCTCTAGCTACTCAACAGGATTTGTTGCCACTCTATGACAAAATACAAGTCATTTAGAAAATGATGAACCATTATTATTCAGATAATTAACCAGCTATGAGAAGTTATTCTAGTGACTCCAAAATATGCGTCCTGTACATAGGTTGTATGGTAAATGATGTGGCTGACTGACAAATTATACATTGGCTTTGGGCCAGAAATGACAGTTATATGACAGCTGAGAAGCATGGAAGAAAGTTTATGAATGGAGTCACAAGCTGATTGGTCTATGATTCCTGGCAGGAAAGATTCTGTTAAGAGTTGTGGATTACTGCTGTTAGTTAGAATCTGAAAGTTAGTTGGAGTGAGGAGTGAGAATTATCATAGTCTGTTTTATGAAAACTATGTGAATAATAGTGCAGTCTTCTCTCTCTCTCTCTCTCTCTCTATCTATCTATCTATCTGAAACACATAGTGTCTAAATCCCAAAGAAGTAAAGCTTTATATACGGAAGAAATTGACGGCTTGAAATATTGTTCTTTTGTTTTATTTTTACCTGTTCACATTACTTAATAAATTTCTTTTTGGTTCACAAATGCTGATAATTATTTTTATAGATAGCAGTCAGTAAATATAATACAAACACTGCTGGTCAGAGCTGTGACATATGGTGTGTTTAGTGTCACCAAGGTAAACAAAACTACATTTTATCAGATCTTAGCTGAGGCAGAATCACAACAGCCAAATCAAAGAGAACACTGACTGCTTCCCTGGGTTACTCATATGAGAGAAGAAGGTCCAGCTCCTAAGTTTAAACAGCAACCCCAAACTCACTGTTGGGATTTCTGGGATGGGTCTTTGGGGCATCAGCTCATGCAGAGAAGTTGAGTTAGTCCCACTTGTCAGGATCCTATTGTGAAATATCATGTGTGTAAAGAAAACTACACAAGCAGTTTTCTGCATCTGTCACATGACTAGGTGCATGTGGCATACAGCTCTGCTCTCACCTGTCTGTCACAGCTGGGCAGGGGAACCTCAGCCAATGAGAGGACGGAGGGTGATGCAGAAGGGGGAGGAGCTGGATTATATAAGGTGTGTGTGATGTGTGAAAGGGAGAGTTTTGGAGAGTTTGAAAAGATGAGAGAAGTTGATTGAGAGTGTGAGATAGATTTGAGAGAGATAGTCAATGAGGGAAAAGTCTGTGTGATCTAGTAATTGAGAACCGTGATTAACAACTTGATTTATTACCTGTGATTCACCCTTTTTATTTTGTACAAATCAATAAACACTTTGTTTGAAAGAAAAACTTGTCCTTTGTGAGTACTAAGGATAGGTTGGTGGCAGCAGTTTGAAGAAGAGTAGTGAGCACTCTGGGAGGCCTGAGTTGACAGAGGCTTCAGAATGGCCCGCTACAATAAATTGGTGTCCAGCGTGTGGGATACGAAGTGGTCCAGTAAAGCCTTGGACTGGAAAGGTGCCCAGAGCAGATCTTTAGTCAGGGACGTCTGAGTGGACGAGTAGGTAACCTTCTAGGACTTGTCTCACGGGGAGAAAATCTAGTAGAGGGGCTCTGAAGCTCAGATTGGGGGGCTAAGATAGGGAGGCTCTGTGGTAACCATTTCTGGGGAGTGAGTTGCCCAAAGCAGAATCTGTGGCAGATTGGCTAGCTTGTCCTGAGTTCAAGGGAGAACTCTGAGGGGACAAAGCGGAGCCAAGGGCAGATAAGTTGAGGGGACTCAGAGACAGCTAATCCTAGGACAGGGTGAAGCTGTGAGTTTGAGTGGTTTTGTTGCCTGAGGCAGAGGAAAAAGCTCTGTCTGTGGTGAGAGGCCTAGCTGGGGGCAGGGGCCTAGACATTGTAGCTAGCTTGCCAGTGGATGAGTGCTGGAAGCTAAGTTGTAACACAGACACCCACTGACAGGAAAAAAGTGTGCTTTTTAAATTGAGGCTTGAAAATTGAATTATAAGCCTGAAGAAAGGAGAATGCCTTTAACTAGGGGAAAGAAAGCTGAGCAAGCGCCTTGTGTAATGGCAGCTGGGTCAGATAATGAAAATGGGGATTCTGAGGGAGGATTTACCTCAGAGCAGGAGAGAGAGACCTCAAGGGAAGACCAAATAGATTTCAGAAGGTGGAAATTGGAGCTAGAAATGAAGGCCAAAGCTGAGGAAAGAGCCTTAGAAATGGAGAAAGAAAAAATGGCCTTAGAAATGGAGAAAGAAAGAGTGTGACAGAGAGAAATGGATAGGAATGCAGAACTAGAGAACGAGAGAATGGCTTTTGAACTTAGGAGACTAGAACTGGAAGTTCAGGCCAACAATAACAATAACAATAACAACAATGGCAGAGATGATTCTGAGGGAAGACAGTTGTCAAAGGCAGACTTGAAAAGATTCCCAGTCTTTAGGAAGGGAGATTGTCCTGAATCATTTTTGGTGATGTTTGAGAGAGCATGAGAAGATTTTCAAGTGAGAGAATCTGAGAGAATGATAGTATTGAGATCTCAAATTAGTGGAGGCCTGGCCGAGATCTATGCTGAGATGCCTTTGGAATTAATTAAAAATTATGAGTTCAAAAAGTTACAGTAGTTTTTGTCCCAAAAACAATCACATACACACCAGTTAGAGGGTTTATGCTGTGCAAACCCAACAGGATTGTGGCCATTCTGGTTTAAAAATACATTTAAAATGATACTTTTTTTTCATGAAACAAGGTACATCATTTTTTGAGTTAGTTAATTCCAATCAAATTTTAAATACTTGATATCCTGGGGATATAAACCATCTAAGAAGGTAGTCCAGAGAACTGAGTTCACTGAGGCTTAACATCTTAGATCAAGATCTGACCAAACTTTTTCGCAGATGAGGTAGATTAAAGCTGTTGACAGAAATGGAACTGAGAAGGGACAACAACTGCTCCCACCTGCAGGCCTCAGGAACCCTCAAAACCTGCTCTGGAGTGCTAACATGCCTTCCAAAGCAGACTTTAAAATAGCTCCAAAAGCAGCAAGATGTGTGTGTTGTGTGGGGTGGGGGAATCCCAATCTCCTGTGGTAGAACATTAGAGTGATTTAAGTCCTGGTCATATTTAGTTTGTGGGACCCATTCTATGGCGTTCTGTTAGAAACCAGGTTTATTCAATATAACAGACCTAGAAAGTAAGTCATAAAGTAAGCAATTCTCAAAAAACATTCAGTAAACCTCTTGGGTTTCATGTTTAAGGTCTTTCACAGCTAAATCCAATGCATAGCCACATAAATATGTTAGCACTACAATCACTGTTCTGTTCAGAAGTCTTGTTCATCATGAAAGCAATGTACGTACATTCTTTGGTAAGATATCCTACAAAGGCATTCATGAATATATACTCTGATTTTTATAAACTTCTCATTTTAATGTTAGTCTTTTTCTTTGCAAACCTTCTTAGATTCCTGGAGTAGAATCTATATAAGCCATGACTGACATTGAGCCAACTGAATTGGTGATGTGTTTAAATCACTCCCAAATGATGTATGCTGGAAATCATTGAGCACTAGGATATATATTTTTAAATATTTCATTCCTGTAGATTAGAAAGAAAAATTTGAAAACTCTGCTCTGTCCTGGACAAGAATACAGGACTTATTATCCAGTTTTTGCATTTGAGGGCTTCTCTATGAAATGCTTTCTGCACGAACTCCATGTATTTTGCACAAAAAACTATTTTTATGCAAAATCCTAGCTGTTTGTGCAACCATTCCCTTTTTTGCTACTATCGCTGCAGACAAAAAAAGCAGTAAACTCCCAGCACTTGCACAGCAGTTGAACATTTTTCAAATGTGTGTCTCAAGGCCAAGAATATTTCCTAACATCTGTTACATTCTTATTTAGGATTGCTCCAGATTGTCCTAACTTTGCACTGACAGGGTCTCTGTTCCTGGGGAAAGTTTGGATCAGGCATACACAAGCTCCTCCCTAGCTCCAACCCTCTTTGTTTCTGCTGCAGTTAATTCTACCAACAGGTCCCTGAAATGAACCAGTAGAAGGGGTTCTGCTGTATAAGGGCATTTCTGCTGCCAATGAGGGATATTCTGCTGGCAGAAGAAGCTTCTGACTATTCCTGACATGCTACTGCCAAAACATATTTCAACCAGAATTGTACTGTTCATAAGAAAAACACACATTGTATAAACAGCAAGTTTAAAAAAAGGAAAAGCTTACTTCTAGACACTCGCACCAGTTCTGATACATTGAAGACTCCAGATTTTACAAAACTATCTTCAAGATACACTGGAAGGGAAAAAATGTAATTAGCTCACTTTACTGAGCAAAGAATCTAATATTTTCTCAAGAAAACAATAAATTAAAATCCTCACTCCACCAACATAAGCTGTCAAAATATGTCAATTATTTTGGTACTTTGTAATATAAGATTAATGCTAAAATCCCAACAACATACCATATTTGCCGGCGCACAAGGCGACCGGCCGTATAAGATGACCCCCCCCACAGGAGAAGGAGGAAGAGGGGAAACGGGCGGGTGGCTGGCTCAGCAGCGCGGGGCAGCGGGCTCTGGCCACTCAGGCATGGCAGGCTGTGCTTCTCTCCCTCCATCCAGACCGACTGCCTGCCTGCCTGCCTTCCTCCCCGGCCAGTGCGGCCCCGCGTCATTCAGTGCGCCCGGTGTACAAGATGACTTCCCCACTTGGAAGCATGTTTTGGGGCCCAAAAAGTCATCTTGTACGCCGGCAAATACGGTAGCTTTCCTTATTGCAATATAATAAAATTATATTAATATAAGACACACACTGGTGGGCAACAGAATATCTCACTGCACAGGATTACTCTTTTAGGTTGGACAAATTCCCAGTTCATATACTGTGATTTGTCACATCCTTTCTGCTTTGTTGTGGTTAATTTTGTAATGCTTACAAATTATTATAATTAATTATTTAACTAATTCATTCTACCATGGCATTAAAACTGATGAGACTGTGGCACTAATCATCACAACATATCAATTACTTTCCTTGCTTTCCTCTTCTCCTTACACATTCAAATATTTGGGTCCATATTTACCACATGGATCTGAAGAACCAAAGGAAAAGAAAGTACTCTGCCCAATGTTAAGAAAGTAGCATTTTACTTCATTTTAGCAATGAAAATAAATTTAAAAGACTTTCTTTTCCTTTACCACTTTCCCATGCAGAGTAAAAAAACACTTCTTTTATATAGCTTTCATATATTATACTTAGCTTAGAGCCTGTCTACATTTCTCAAAAAAAAGAAAGAAAAAGAAAAAAGAAAGGAAAAAAATGAAAAAACCCCACAACATAGAGTGTTTTAATTTTAGCCAATTGAAGTCACATGGTTTTTGAGTAGTTTCCTGCTGAGTAATTGAAATACCCCCTTTTAAAACTGGTTGTAATGTTCACTATGGGTTTGAGTCAGTTAAAAAAAACAGTGTGCTAATATAAACAGCCTTCTGGTGGCCCTTTGTTTTAAGTCACTTCTTAAGAAAATAATATGACTCAGAGGAAAATAAATACACACTATGCAATTCTTTGTGTGAACGTGAAACTCAGCATGGTTTTTTAACACAGGTCAAATTCCAGATTTTTTTGTTGTGTTACGAGGCCCTTGCTCTCTTGTAACTCTGCTCGCAGCCCAATTTTAACCACTCTATTCTCATCAGACAAACATTCAAAAGAGCAATACTGTGAGTGAAAATTTGCTCTGCAAAATTCAACAGACCTGCAGCTTCTATTCAAAATACTGAAGGATAACTTAAAGCTTAAAGCTGAATAACATTGTACTAAAAAGATGGAATTGTGCCACATTATACATTATTGTAAGCACTCTGCTTTACAATGAAGGTCAGATTCCAAAGGTGCCTTTGAGTACGGGAAAGTAAACACTATATATTCTAGCATCAGGAGAATTTGGCAACAATATGCAGTTAGTAAACTGACTTCCAGCTGTGTAATAGAAACATATTTTATATTAGTACTCTGCTGTGGTTTGGTGCCGAGGCAGTGAAAGATAAGTAGCAGAACATTCTCTCTAACATTTGAGCATTCAAAACAACTGTTACACATGTATGTGCATTGACACTTTAAGACATTGAATGTTGACATCTAAGAACAGCATTTCAGTTTCATTCATTCATTCATTCATTCATTCATTCATTCATTCATTTAATTAATTTATACCCCGCCTATCTGGCCCACCGGACCACTCTAGGCGGCTTCCAAATATAAAATCAAATAATAAAACAAAGACAAATACATAATACAGTGGGGTCTCGACCTACGAACGGCTCGACATACAAACGTTTCGACTTACGAACCGCTCTCATAGGAATATATGGACTCGACTTACGAACTTAGATTCGAGTTACGAACTCTTTTTTTCCTTTTTTAAAAAGCTAAGTCATCTTAGGTTAAAAGGAAAAAAGAAAAAAATATCCCCCTCTAGTGGCAGAAGGCGGAATAGCAGCTTCCCATTAGTTTCTATGGACGAAAAGAGCAGATACGGATTAAATGGTTTTCAATGCATTCCTATGGGAAATGCAGATTCAACTTAAGAACTTTTCGACCTGAGAACTGCCTTCCAATACGGATTAACTTTGTAAGTCGAGACCCCACTGTAATCAAACAAGAACAGCAGTAAAAATAAAAAGGAAAAGTAAGAAAAAATCAAGAGTTGGCTGGAGGGAAGGCCTGAATAAACAGCCATGTTTTTAATTGGGTTTTAAAGGTGTCCAGCGTGGGGGCCGCGCGAATCTCCAGAGGGAGATTGTTCCAGAGGCGAGGAGTCACCGCCGAGAAGGCCCGGTTTCGTGTCTTCTCCTTCCGGGCCTCTCTCAGCGTCAGGCTCCGCAGCCTCACCTCCTGACTCGTGCGGGTGATCCGGGTAGACCTTGTTGGGAGGAGGCGTTCCGCCAAATATCGAGGTCCTAAACCATTTAGGGCCTTATAAGTAAGCATTAAAACTTTGAAGTTGACACGGAAACAGATGGGCAGCCAATGCAATGCGGCCAGCGTTGGAGAGATGTGTTGATATTTTCTCACTCCTGTAAGGAGCCTGGCCGCCGCATTCTGCACCACCTGAAGTTTCCATGTCAGCCTCAAAGGCAGCCCCACGTAGAGCGCGTTACAGTGATCTAATCTTGAGATTACGAGCGCATGCACCAAGGTAGTGAGCGCCCCCATGTCGAGATAGGGTCGCAGCCGGGCAATCCACCAAAGATGGAAAAATGTGGTGCGGACTGCCGACGCCACCTGAGTTTCCATGGTGAGCGTCGGGTCCAAATATATGCCGAGGCTGCGGACCCCACTCTTGTGAGAGAGCCACCCAAGCTACCTACCACGGGGGCACCCACCCTCAGAACTTCCGTCTTATCCGGATTCAGCCTCAGTCCGTTCTCCTGCATCCATTGCAGTACGGCCCCCAGGCAACGCTGAAGGGAAAGGACAGCATCACCTGCAGTGGATGAAAAGGAGATGTAGAGCTGGGTGTCATCGGCATATTGATGACACAAAGCCCCACATCCCCTAATGACCCCACCCAGCAGCCTCATATAGATGTTAAACAGCATTGGGGAGATAATCGACCCCTGTGGAACCCCACAGTTGAGACTCCACGGGGCCGAGACGCTCTCCCCAAGCTGAACTCTCTGGGGACGGTCCCCCAAGAATGAATGGAGCCAGGCAAGTGCCGAGCCACCAATTCCCAACTCAGAGAGCCTCCCCAGGAGGATACCGTGGTCGACGGTATCAAAGGCCGCCGAGATGTCGAGGAGGACCAGCAGGGAGATTTTGCCCCTGTCGGCCTCCCTCAACAGGTCATTGTACAGGCCAACCAATGCCGTCTCAGTACCGTGGCGCGGCCTGAAGCCTGACTGAAATGGATCCAGGGCATCTGTTTCATCCAGGTGAGCCTGGAGCTGATCGGTGAGTGCGAGTGGAAAGAAACACATTTTTAAATATACTGCCTGATGATTTTTGCTTACGTCATCTCAACATTAATTCATAAAAGGCACTTAAAAGAATGCTTTTGATAGTTATTTCTAAATTACTCGTACAGTCAGATTCTTCAGTATTTAAATGTAATATGCAGTGTCACTGACTAAAGACCCATTTTATTCAAGAGATAATGGCATGTGGAATAGAGTAATTCACTAATTATTATCACTGCTAAATTTAAAGTCTGGAGAAAAAATCTGCCTGCTAAAATCTGAACAACATAATTTGTTATAATCAGAGGGTCAATCAAATTAGATGCTTCTGCATCTATAGAGCAAAGAGCTGGGAGAGGTTAATTGCATTCTTCTTTTTAAAAGAAATGTGAAAACCTCTATTTTAATACTACAATTATGAGATTGGTGTCATCATGAATACTGGGCAAAGACCCAAGTGTGGTGTGCACCCTTTTTTAACAGACAGGTTTGGAGCAAGTTGTCATAACACAGTTTATGAAAAGAAGTACCTGAAGGCTACACTGGCTTTCCAAAACGCGCACCACTGGTTTAAAGGGACTTAGGCTCTAGTTTAACCTTTACTTCCATGCTCTACTTATAGTTTTAAGAATACAATCCCATGTATGTATGTTCTTTATGTTCCCATTCCAGTGTTTAAAACTGCTTTCTGATACAGTGGAATACTATTTTTAGTTAAAGAGACTAAGAGCTTCTCCAGAAGAACATTTGCACTGCAAAATGTATGTGAATGGTCTCTGAAATTCCCTGTCTCTTTCCCACCATTCATACATCACCCCTCATGCCAATATGATAAGGAACTAACTGGGGTTTTAGTTTAGTTCCCACAATTTTTTGTCCCTCCTCAATGTCTGACTTCCTTCTTGGTACCACTTGCTTCCCCAGTCTGAAACATGACCCCTCAATTTTCCTTTACCTCTTAGCAACAACCTCAGCACTGCATCCCACAGAATGGAAGTGATAAGTACAGTGAATTTCATTTTGTACTATGGTGTTTCCCCAATTTAATGTGGAACAAATATATGAAGTGTCAGAGGTGAGAGAAGCTGTTTGGGGAGGGAAAAGACAACCAAGCGCTAAACGGATGCTACTGCTTGGTGTGGATGCCTCATGTTAAAGCTGTAAGCAGTTGGTTCTAGCAGGGGCTTCTTCACATGGAAGCTGCTGGTCTTCTTCCAAACAGCATCAATCAGCCCTCACCCTTGCCCAAGGGGGGAAAGTTACTGGAGCAACAGCTCAACAGGTGTCACATTGTTTACATCTGCATTAAAGAAGAAGAACTCCGGTGCTACCGCACCTGACTGCCTATCCCCAAAATGGGGCTTAGCATTATGACATCCTCACAATCATATAAACAAAAAGGAGGAGAGATCAGAAGAGGTGGATTCGGAGGATGCAGATGAGACCTCTGATCTCAGATGGATGCTGAATTTCCCCACTACACTTTGCCAAGAGACTTTGCTGATGTAAATTCTGGAACACAGAGGTAAAACTTGTGCTCTTTAAGAACAAAGAACAAAGCGGAATAGTACAAATACACTGTCTGGAAGAGTCTTAGGTCCTGACACTACATGAGCTATAGACAGCTGATAAACTTCCATTCAAAGAAAGAAGTAATCAAATGTACTTAGAAACAGAGTTACTTTGTAAGACTGAGTCTAAGTAATAGCTAAAAGAATTCCCC
Organism: Pogona vitticeps; assembly: GCF_051106095.1. Lineage (NCBI taxonomy): Eukaryota > Metazoa > Chordata > Lepidosauria > Squamata > Agamidae > Pogona > Pogona vitticeps. The sequence goes on along the minus strand of NC_135784.1, from coordinate 223,969,334 downwards.
AGATACAACATTTGTTGTCCAATATTTGTGTAGTACTTAGGAGCATCTCAAGAAGAAGATACCACATCTCCAACTAGTGCCTAAGACTTTGTGGTGAACTATGTTCATGCATTCAGTTGAATTTACAATAACTGGTAAGTCAACTGATCAGGAAGACCACCTTAATGTAATGGTAAACACCACAATTTGCAATACTATGCCTTTGATCTTTAAAAGCTATCATCATAACCACCACCACTATCCTCATCCTTGCAATTCTCTACAATACACATTTGCTCTGCAAAATAATTAATGGAGATAAATCAGATATTAGAAATCAGATATTAGGAATGGCAATACACAGAAACCTGTTTCAAATAATTTCAATCTAGCCAGACACTCTTCACAGGATTTGAAAGTTGCTATTCTAGAGAAGAAACATTACAGAACAAGAATCCAAAGAGAGAGAGCTGAGATAAAATATACACATATGCCAAATGCCGATCTCAACAGGTTAAATATTAATCAAAGGTTCTTAGCCCAAATGTAAAATAGTACAACTGTGTTGTTACTTTGTGTTATTTTCCATAGCCCAGGTTCCCAACCAAACACTGCCACTTTTACAGAACAAGCTTCGAAGGTAAAGTCAAGGATTCCCAACTTATTGCCATATGTGCAATGCCACAATGCTAACGTTGTTTCTGATGTTATCTATAGACAGGGGTTTCTTTACCCTCTAACAATTTTTTGCTTTGTCAGAACAAAGTTCTAAAGGAACTGGATATCAAACACGGTCTTAAGTCATTATTAGGTGTGAAATGCCACAATTACTCACAGAACTTACAACAGTAGTCCACCTCACATCCTGTATCCATTGAGTCAGTATCCACAATTGTTGTTGCTGCAACCCAGTCTGCAGTGCGTGCACACACCTGCCTCCTCCTTTCATCCTTCCCCCTTCCTCTTCTTCTCACCCATTATTTTTAAGGGGTTCCCTCATATCTGTGGATGATCCTGGAACAGATAACCCATGGATATAGGATGGGGCTACCATACCAACCAACTACCAACCCTTGGAGTCCTGTATAAATGTTTGCCATGTAATCTTACTCTTATATCTGATAGAGTGGACTTGGTCCACTAAAGCTCACATTAAAATATAACAGTTTTTAAAGGGTTAAAATGTCACTGTTTCAGTAACGTATACATGCTAAAAATTCCAGCTCGTTCTAGGACTACTTTCTTTGGAACATTGTCCGGCCAGGTGATACCAAAAATGCATCGGAGACAACACATATGGAATACGTGCAGCTTCCTCTTACCCCGCTTCCTCTCACCCATTCAAGAACTATGGCTTTGCCAATTTTGATTCCATATTCTGTCCCAACAGTAGCCTCTTGTTCAGAGTATAGGTTATGCATCAGAACTATCAAACATATTCATTCTTTTAAGCTATTCATCATTTGCATAGTCAAAGCCTTTATAGATTATATTATATTAAGTATGAAGTGATTTTCTTCTGATCTTTTTTGCCACATTAAAGTAGCCAACACTTGATCTCTAGTCTTCTTCTTCTCTCAGTTCCACCTGAACTTCTCCATATATGATTAAAGCCTTTTTTGTAATATCTTGAGCATCTCTTTACTTGCATTGGAAATTCATGTAGTGGTCCTACAGTTAATGTAATCTTTGGTGTGTCCTTTCTTTGGGACTGGAATGTATATGAAGTGCTTCTAGTCTGTGGGTCTTTGTTTTGTCTTCCATATTTGTTGGCATATTCTTATTCAGATTCTGATAGATTCATTCTCTATAGCTTGAAACAGACCTTTTAGTATCCTAGTGTTTTATTTCTTTCAAATGCTTTCAGAACTTCTTTCACTTTCTAATACTGCAGGTTCTTCATAAAAAAAATTTCTTTTGACAAAGCTGTTGTCCTTGCATCTCTTCTGTATGCTATTTCTGCCTTTATTTTAGCCTTATCAGGTAATATATTTTCCTATTGATCTTTCAGCATCACTGATCTAGGATTAAATTACTCTCTGACTTCTGGGATCTCCTGTTTTTCATTGTCCTCTTCTAATTATCGGCAATAATTACTATAATTATCACCTTTGTAAGTGATGCAAATCAATGAAAAGTTTTAAGAATTTTACTATACTTTTGTCACCCTTACTTTTATTTTTTGTCTGTTGTTAACAAGTAAGTATGTAAGTGTTAACAATTTTGTGGGTTTCATCATTCACCCACTGAGAATTTTTCTATATTCGCTACAGAAAGTCTTTTTTACATTTATGATTTATGTTTTAGTCTTACATTTATGATTTGTCTTTTCATCTTTTATAATTATCTTTTTTTCACCTGGTGCTTCCTAAAAGCTCTCCAAAAGATGTTAACTCTCTAATTACTCATTTCCTGTTAGTAGATGGAATTTGTACTAACTCTCCACTAGTAAAAGTTCTCCAATGTCTCCATAAAAGGGATTGGTCTGAGAAGTTCAAGGGGGATTTCTAGATTTAACTAGAGCTTTTCCTCCCCCACCTACCCTGGTTACTTGCTTTGTGCTCTTGTATTCTATGCTCTTGGGAAATAGTCTATTGATTTCTAGAATATGATATACGTGCATTTAAGAATTTTACTTTTTTTCCCATCCTAGAAAAAAGTCTGAAATTTCTGAAATGAAGATTTTCTGTCATGTTACAAAATGTTATAGGATTTTGGCTCCTTTAAAACAAATATATTAAACTATAATACTGTGCCTGGATTTCCCCTCTTCAAGACTACCTATGTTAGCTGTTTTGCTGTACTTACATTAGTGAATACAGATATGAAAGAGAAGTGAGAGGATCTTGGACATTTTCTGTGGCTTGGAAAAGTTAAGTGGCACATTGAGGGGTTTTGAATTTTAATTTTGGTTTTAAATACTGCACATAAAAACCTCTGCTTGGCCTCTGAACCAAGCATGGGAATTCTGCAGAATCATAACCAATGATGTTACACTAGTTGTCCTTGTTATCTCTTTTGTGACTTGGAAAGACAAGAGAATCAAGTCATACAACTGTGCTAGGAAACTATGTTCCTAACTGGACAATGTTTTGTTGTCTGTAATCAATTCTCATATTTGATCTTGCAGAATGTAGTATCTGGCCATCAATACTCACTGAACAATGAATTACAAACATATAGCAATCATTCGGGGGGGGGGGGGCAAAGTCAGTTTGTAACTGACTATGGAGCACTGCACAGTTGCTATTTTGTAGCAACACAAGGAAATGAAAGATGGGGTATATATTACTGTACCTTTTTTCATCAAAAGTGTACTGCAGCCTTTAAATATAGGTTAAATGAAACTAGATGCTTCTCATTCTGAATCATAAAAATGGTTTGCCATTCTCAAGAAGCAAATTTCTCTTTACTTCAGAAAGTGTTGACCTGTATATTACTCAGTGGTGCAGAAAACATAATACAAAGACTATCCTACAAATGTATCATAGGCTTGAGGGGCACAATCAGTTTGCTTATAACATTTATGACTAGTATGAACAATGTCACTGGATTATTGACATAACTACAGAACATGTTTTAACCTTGTGTTTTATTACTCATATAAGGGAGATAGTGCTCTGAGTTTGCAACAAGGATACAGGCTACATCTTAGAAATAAAGGTTACTGAAAAAACAAGCAAGTAATGATTAGGAACACTGCATTAGTATTTTCCAAGCAGATTTTCCAAAACAAACAGTAGAATAAGCCATGACTTACTGTTATTTTCTCAATTTAGCATTTACAAATCCACACTGAATAGCTAGAGTAACTAAAACATCAAGAATCATATTCCAGAAGCAGTGAAGGTTAGACAGGTTAAGCAAATTCTTCCAGGTACAGAGGGAACCAACTTTCATTCCACTATTCCTTCTCCTGTGTATCTAATAATCTGTTTGATGCTTTGTGCATCATAAGTAATGCTTTACGACTACATCTGATGCGTCATATGAAATTCAATTTATATCCTAAAAAATTACTGGGAAGCATTGGTTGACAGTGTTATTTTAGCAGGTAGAAATTTGAAACATAGTTGATGCTTTATCGCTGAACAAAAATAGTTCAGTAGCAAAACGGCCTCTTTGCATTCAGAAGGCTCCAGGTTCAATAGCTAGCATCTCCAGCTAAATATCAAGCAGCAGGTATCGACTGCCAGTCAGAGTAGACAATATTGAGTAAGACAGGAAGAAGGTCTGATCTGATACATTGCTATCAGTAGACAGTTAGCAAATATGATTTTATATTCACAATTTAAAAACTAAAAGTAAAATATAGCACTCCAGAGTTCTCCATTATCTACATTTTCTACGGACTGCCAGTAAGCTCTGTAAGGACAGCAATAGAAGTACTCAGAAAATCTATTAAGAAACAGAGTGAGTGGGCTCCACGCAGTTAGTTATTGCCGCTCACTCCCCATCTGAAAGACTCTTGCAGAAGCCCTATGTCTTTGTTGAACTAGGCACCTACTGAAGCAATTCAGAACTTTGTTCTCATTTCCACATCCCAACCTGCTTCTTGGAGCAAGGAATATAACCTAGGCTACTGACAAGGAGGGTCCTTGCTTCTGTGTTTGCTGCCCAATGGGAGCGACACCAAAAGTGGCTTTGCTCTTTGGGCTCCCACTTTGGAAAGGAGGGATGAGAGAACATGTCAGTATCATGGCTAGCAGAGTTAAGGAAGAATGGGCCCAACATTGTCTGTTACACAAGGATTGCTTGATTTTGTTTATTGCCACAGGTTTTATAGCTTGGGATGCTGTCTATTTTGGGAGGGAGGAAGGGAAACCACTTCCTATTAAAAATCTACCTTAACCAGAGAGCCCATATAAAAATAGTGTTGACAGATGATTCTACGTGTGCACTTTTAAGATGTTCTTCAACATCTCTAATCTGGTCCCTCGAATAAGCTACTGGAACTCAAGTACCGGTTAATGGTGAAGCCACAGCTTTTTTTTAAAGGAATGATAACTGCCTGGATACAATGGAATTGCAAAAACAGGAAATTTAAGGAAAAGTCTAAAATATACAGTAGTTGGTATAGTTGGTATTGTAACGGCCTCCCTCTACCTCACAAAGGGGGGTCGCTACGTCACTCTAAATCACTCTTCTTTTCCACTGCCACCAACCATTCCCTCAAATAAGTAGCTTCAGGCCAAAATATGATTCAAAATAAAAACTCAGGTTTATTGGGTACAAATAAAAGGAATGGTAAATCACTTATAATTAAATAATAATTAAATCACTATAATAACGGCACTAGCATACACAGACTCTCACAATATATCACAGATCTCCTAACTCCTTTCTAAACCCTATCCAAGCCCTATCAAAGCCTTATCAGTCCCTATCTAAAATCTCTCACACACATTCACTCCCATTTATACAACAGCTCCACCACTTATGTCCCACCCTCCGTCACACCATTGGTGGATGACTCACAGCTTTACCAGTGACGGACAGGTGAGGTCATAGCTGTATGTAACAGGTATAATACAGTTTCATCTTTTCACAGTCACTCAAGGCTGGGGGAGGGCAGAATGAACAAGTGATCACATTTTGAGACATAATAACGTCAACATGCTTAAGTAAAAGAGCACAAAGTAAGCTTCTGTAGCACATTAAAGACTAATTTTATTACAGCACAAGCTTGTGTGGACTAAAGGCATTAAGATAAATAAATTAGTCTTGAAGGTGCTGTAAGGTGGTATGTCACTGATGTTATTTTGCAGAAAGGGGCCTCACCTTTTTACTCTAATGTTACAACAGACTTTTCTAATATGGCAACTACTTCCTTCTTAACTACAAGTTCCAGAGGCATCAATATATGTAGAAGAGAACAGGAAGAGAAACATTCATGCATATATGTACAGAACTAACTCAGTGTAAACAACAAGCAATCAAGCTTATCTAGTACCTTTTGAGTTCTACACATTTTACTGTTCAAATAATGAGCAGACGTTGCTCAGTAAATTGATCATGTAGAGAAAATAATTTTAGTGTTTTGGAAAATAGTCAGCTTCTGCTTTGGCCAGTTCAGAACCAGGCATTCATCTCAAGGCAAAAAACAAGTCAAGATTCAGAAATCTGAGGACCCTGGCCTCCTACTAATAACAGAAATTCAAAAATGATTTTAACTAGGCATGGGAGTTTTATATTTCTTGCACTGCAACCCCCAGAATTTGCTCAGAAACTGATAGTCTTTCTGTATATTAGGCACAGTGGGTAAAAACCAATTTTAAAAATTCATTTAAATCATGATTTAAATTTAAAAATATTTTTATTTAAATAATAAAATACTATACCCTAATCTTTTAAATTTAAATTGTGATAGAAATTATCATCTTAATCAAATGTATTTAAATCAGATCCGCCCTGCCATTAGGTTCTGTAAAGGGTATTCAATAATCTCTTGTGGCATCCCTGGAGTTTAGCCATTCACAGGCATTTCCCATCCGCACAGGCAAAGAGTCACTCTGATAGCTTAACAAGGTCCACATGTGACGCTGAAAAAGTCCCTCTTTGGACTAAGATTTCTTGGCTGCAGTTCTAAGAATTCTGTCTGGGGGAACTCCCATCAAATTTGGGGGGTTGCAGTGCAAGAAATATGAACGTCTCAACCTTGTTTTGAGACAGCTTTTTATGGTGTCCCAATCTGGATGCCTGCATTTCACAGCTCTATGGAAAGGGTCCAATCAATGTTTCTGTATAAAATCTTTGGCATGCCTCACTGTGTTTCTTATCTGACTCTATGCCTTGAAGCTGGCCAGCATAGGCTTGAGGCCCTGGCTTGGCTCAGATTTTTCAAATACTGGGTCAGAATCTGTTTTTTTCTCAGCCCAGGACATCCTGTTTCAAGCACTGCTTTCTGACAATGTATTTCCAAAGGATCTGGCCCTATTCATCAAGAAAATCAAGACTCTCAGGTTGTCACCAGATCTGCTGGCCTCAATACCCCCATCCCAAGTTTTCCACATAATCAAAAAGAGAGTCCTGGATACTGAGGGGCAAATCCTGCACAGTGGTGCACTAAAGATTTGCTCTCCACTATATTTCCAGCTTCCCCTCTCCCATATCAGGAGACCAGATTATCTTTATCTTTTAGATCATCCCCAGGACCGCTGGGTATTCACTCTTGCTAGGTGCAATGTTGCACCTTCCAACTTGGTGCAGGGCAGATTTAGGGGATTACCCACAGAGCTCAGAGTGCGCCCTTGTGGCCAGCAAGTGGTTGAATCATTGCAGCACATGCTGTTTTATTGTATGTGATATCAAGATATCCACCTGCAATACTTGAGCCCCTTCCTTTTCTCCAACTATGGTTCGGGTGACCCGGATAAAATCTGGCACCTGCTGAGTGGCACTAATTAAGGACAACAGCCAGATATATCCATTCCATCATGCAGAGGCATCACATTATGCTGTCACACACCATTGAGCCCTAACAATGTCATCTGGGTATCCCCTTGCATATTTGGCATATATGCTTTTTAATGTTTTACCATATCTCACTCTCTTGTACTCTATACCAATAAAGGTTCTGAAACTGAAACTTGTTTTTCTCTTTGTCAGAACTGAAGAAAATGTTCAGGCACAGTAGCTCCTGAGGAAGTGTCTACACCTGCCAAATAACTGACAGACAGGAATAAAGTTTTTGTGCTTAGTACCTTTAAACTGTTGTCTTTTAAAAATGAATTGCTAATCCTTTCTTATTTTTAGGCAAAAGGGGGAAGACAGTTTCAAGGATATTTTCTTCTTCAGGGACTACTAAAGCTGCTTTCAGATTACTAGGAACACAGACTTCTATGCAAGGAGAGTATTTTCTCTGATGGCCATTCAAAAAGTATTAAACTTATTCCTCAGGGTCCCCAATGGATAAATGTTAACAAATGCAAAATTCCAGAAAGGTAGACACAGCTATTTATAAGGAAGGAGAGAATCATCATCTAGTTTTGGAAGAAAGAAGTATAATTTGTTTCTCTTTCCCTACCTCAGTATTTAGGGTTAATTTGTATGGAAAGAAGTGTATCAAATCCAGAGAGCTGTTTTGGAAAGAAATGTAAAGCAGCAATGGGATTAAAATGGTTGAAAATGAATTTAAGCCTTTTAGGTGAACAATTGTAGTGTCAGGAAAGAGGGAACGAGAAGTCACCATCATCCTTTGTCAAAACAACAATGAGAGACTCTTATTAAAAGTGCACTAGAATGAAGTCCTCAGTCATGTAAGTTCACTTCCCACTCCTTTCTCCTTTCCTCACCATGGGTGTTTTTCAAATAACAATCACTATTTTTTGAAGCCTGAATGGGGTTTCAGCGGGAACCAACTTTCTTTAGATAACCCTTCAAGGGAACCAAGCTGAAGGAGCCTGCATCTGTTCAGACTTCTGATTATTCTATTGAGCATCTTTATTATGAAGAGTTCATCCCTATGTTTTATAAAGAGAAAAAAAATGTTCTCGAACCATCAGAAAAAAATATTCTGCATTCTTGCAGCATCTTTTCCTGCTAACTTATCTTTTGTAGCAGACAATCAAACAATTGAATGGGCATCATTTTTCACGTGGCTACAGCTGAAACCTTTATTTTAAAAGTTCCCTGAGGAACATATTGTATCTACATGCATCCCATTCAGAAGGGGTAAAATAAATTCAAATATTCCTTTTGTTCATGTACCAGGGAAACATCAACGGAAATGATGACTGCACATGTACTCCATTTTTCATTGCTGTCTTGTGAACCACAACTATGTTCCACCATACCATAGACCAATTTTGAACCAGAGGAAAGGACTCACCACAGAACATCCCCTATTCTCTAAGCCCATTCAATCTTTTGCAAGGGAGGAGAATAGGGAGAAAGGAATCCCCACTATTATCTCTGTTCTATGGGGAAATGCAACAAAGGATGGATGAAGTCCACTGCATGCAACAGGGCTTTCTGGATTACGTTGGCAGCTAGAACTATTAGGTAAAAGGGCCATCACCAGTCAGAGAAGACAGTACTGGGCAGGACAAAACAATGCTTTAACTCAGCATGCAACAGCTTAACATATATAGTACACATTATCTTAATAGTAATCAACCTGGAGCAATTATATTTAAAATTTAAAGTTACTTTGCCTTAAAAATATGTTGACCAATATATTTTTGTTATAAGATGAAATGAGTTATTGGACCCTTTTCTTAGGAAATAAAACATTCATGGGTACTATCTTTTGTGCAATATCATTTGTTTGTTCTCTATGTGAGCACACACACAAAGGAAAGAGAGACTCTAATTCACTACCAGTGGAGCTTTAGAATGGTTTCTTGTTCATAAGTACTTATGAAAACTGTGTACATTTTATTAACCATGCACAGAAAGCAAAACCACAGGGACACTGTAACAAACTTGAAAATAATATTTTATTCTTCATGACAAATCAAAATAATAAAATGAGAGATACTTTTAGCAATGTGGTGCATTTGGCGGTTCTTCTTTATGTTCTGTCTCATTTCCCTCTGAATTTTAAGATTTTCTTGCAATGAATTAAATCTTAATCAACAACAGAAGCATTTCTCAATTCACAAAAAGTAATTTACCTGTTTCTTCTCCTAATTACACTTATCTCTGACAGCCCAATATAGGTTGGGGATCAATTATATATATTAGGTATATGATCTCTCTTTTCCAACTATGTTTAATTTTAAGTGGCCTAGAAAGAATTTTTACCTGGTGGATTCTTGGCAGGATCGTTGTGACTCGGACTTCCTGATTGTCCAGAATCTAAAAAGAAAAGGAAGAAATTCATTACCACTTTTGCTCTGTCACATGAACTAAAATCTTCTGTATATAGTCCGTTTCAAAATGCTTATTCTAATACCTTTCCACCCAGAGCATTTTTTGGATATGATATGCTGGTGAATCTTTCATAAAACATGTATACTTTTAAAAAAGCAATTTGCTTGGAGGGAAGAACAGAAATTAAAATATTCCAGAGGCTGGAATTGCAAGTGGCTCAAATTATTTTTCAACATCCTGAAGAATCTATCCTAATTATTTAAATAGGGATCTTGGGTTTTCATTATCTTTGCTATAAAAACTTCGGCCAAAATTCTGTTCAGGAAGAACCATGTATGTATGCGCAATCACAGATGCAGTCATCTTCTTTGCCTTGCTATCCGCTAACCTGCCCATGTTAGCCTAACAAAGCAGGATAGCTTACAGTATGTGACTGTGTAAGACAACAGCATTCTGGCTTCTCTTATTTAAAGGTAATTGGGTATACATAGGCTTAAAATGAGACCATAGAAAAGAAGTTAGAGAAGGGTTTTTTCTTTTTACATTTCACATGGAAGCCCTAGCAAAATATAAATGAATAATTAATTTGCTTTTCCAAAAGTTTTTTTGAATTTTTATTTAATTTAAGACATACATACACAGTGAAATGCAGCTGAGTCTAAATTTAAGTCTATCTGACAAGATATTTTTCTGGTGTGTGTATTGCCTTGAATGCAATTTTACTATACAATTAAGAAACATTCCAAATAAACCAAATAGCAATTCTAAATCCAGTTTCGACAAGGACAAGATCCATTCCAAATAAAACAGGAAGTATGTATAAAGAGTTTTATAGTCCAGACCAATCTTCTTAAGAAATCCGCTGAGTTCAGATGATCTTGTTCCCAATTAAGCTTGGAAGAGACTGCAGGCCTATATTGCAAGCCTATATATAATTTCTCACAAAAATCCCAACGAACTGAATGATTCTTATTTCTGGATAAGTTAACTGTAATGTTACACTACCAAAAACGTACTGGGTTATGTAATATGATTCACAATAAAAACATGGTGTTAAAATGCTATTAGAAACTGTGAAAGGAATTGATGTCAGAACTTGCACAGCAATATCGTGAGCAATGTAAGTTATACGTTTTTTTTTATTTTATAATACAAAAAACCCCCACCAAAAACACATATGTAACAACAAAAATACAGAAAAAATACAAATAATAGTGCTTATTATACACTAAATTCTAACATGTACCCCATACCCACGGGACTCCATTTAATAATATTTTATTACGGACTACCTCTCCAAAATTGTATTGAGTATTCTTTAGAGGCTTTCCCCCTTCCTTTCACTAACACAAATTCCACAAATTTACCCCAAATATCATAAAAACTGTTAGAACTTATTTCCCCTCTTTTTATTTTAAGTTCAATAGTCAATTTATCATTTAATGCAATATCCTACACTTCACAATACCAGTCTTCTATTTTAATATCATTTTTGTCTTTCCAAAATCTAGCTATTAATATTCTAGCACTTGTCATAAAATTGGTAATTACAGTGGTGCCTCGCATAACGGGCGCCCCGTTTAATGATGAGTCCGCATAGCGACGATGTTTTTGTGATCGCTTTTGCGATCACATAACAATGTTTTCTATGAGGGGAATCGCTTTGCGATGATCGGTAAGCTGTTTCGCTTACCGATTATCGCATAACAATGTTTTTCCCCAGCTGATCGGCGGTTCCAAAATGGCCGCCAAGTAAAACAGGGACGGATTCCTCGCTTACTGGGTGCCCAAAATGGCCACCGTATGGAGGATTTTCACTTAAAAGGTAAGTTTTAAGCCTATAGGAATGCACTGAAGGGGTTTCAATGCATTCCTATGGGCTTTTTAAATCCGCATAGCGACGAATCCATATAGCGACGATTTTTCCTGCATGGATTATCGTCGCTATGCGGGGCACCACTGTAATTCTTTCGAGTAATCATCCAAATCTGTGTTATTAAAAATTGACAATAAAGCAATTTTAGCATTAAAATCAATATCTTTAGCAAATATATCACACATTTCCTTATAAATCAATTTCCAAAATTTCTTAACCACTTTACATTCCCATCACATATGAAAATACATACCAATTTCCTCATCACATTTCCAACATGCTTTGGGGTATGCTGGATTTATTATATTTAATTTTACAGGAGTCAAATACCACCTTAAGCAGATTTTAAATTTTTTTCCATTATTTTTGTTGACATTAATCTTAAGACTCTTATCCTCCACATTTTTATCCAATCCTCTATTTTAATTTCTATTTTTAAATCATTTTCCCAAATTAATTTTTCTTTTTCCTCTTGTTCCAAAATTATATTATATATTTTATTTACTATTCCTTTTAAAATTGTATCTTGCATATCTTCATGTGATGACAGAAATTGTTCATACTTGGTAAGTTCTCTACATTTGCCATTAGCTTTCAACCAATCCTTTGTCCAGGTGTCTAACTGAATAAGATTATACCATGATAGTTTATTAGTTTGAAGTTTAGACATAATCAACTCCTTTGATCTCATTTTACCCATCCAGTCCTTCAGTCTTGCATCCCTTTTATTCTTAAACAGTTCTACTAAATCCTTTAAATTTGTAGGAAAACGTTCTATCTCAGTCACTGGTGAAGTTGAGGGACAAAACTTCTCTTTATATTTATTCCATATATTTAACAGGTTTCTTTAAAAAGGGTTTTTCATCTGATTTATTAAACTTCTCTTTACTATATTAAACAAGTATCCTTCAGCATTTCCATTTATTTCTGAAGATTCCATCTCCCACCAAATTAATTTTTCTTTATTGTATATAATGTCTCCAATAACTCTTAACTGGTTTGCTATATAATAACTTTTAACATTAGGCATACCTAAACTTCCTTTTTTTTGAGCCTTATACCAATTTCTTTTATTTATTCTAGATTTTTTGCCTTGATTACAAAATCCATTAATTAATCCCTGTCAATACTTAAAATCCTCTTCTTCTAATTGTATTGGGAGCATCCTAAATAAAAAAGTAATCTTCGGTAATATTTTCATTTTAATTAGCAATTCTCCCAAATCATGATAGTTTCAATTTGGCATACTCTTGCTATTTATCGTTAATTTCATTTTTTAATTTACTAAAATTTTTCTCCTTTAATTTTTGAGTTGTTCTACCTATATACCTAAATATTTGATATGACTGCACATTTTAACACTATATTTATTCACAAACATTTCTTGTTCCTGTATATTATAATTAAACACCATCATTTGTGATTTTTGCCAATTAATCATTAAACCTGTTATTTCCCCAAATTTTTCTAAATGGTTTTTGATGTTTTCCATACTCTCTAGTGGATTTTTAATAGTCAGTAAGGAATCATCAGCAAACAAATTAATTTTAATTGTATCATTTTTACCTGTTCCTTTGATTGATTTATCGTTTCTTATTCCGCTAGCTAATAATTCTATAACCATACAAAGCAATATTGATGAAAGTGGGCAGCCGTGTCTAGTGCCTCAGCCTAGAAAGATCTTTTCCGTTAAACCATCATTAACGATTATTTCTGAAGTATTATCTATAATTGATCTATAACCCCTCTAAACTTTTTACCAAATCCCCAACCTCTTATAAGAAGTTTTAGTGTTGACCATTCAACACAATCAAAGGCTTTAAATATATCAAATGATAAAATCATTGCTTTTATTTTTTATTTTTCTATTTCATATATAATATTCAAAACTCATCTAGTTAAATTATCCATTTGTCTACCCTTAATGAAACCACATTGGTCTTCCTTAATATAATTTGCTATGAATCTATTTAATCTATTTGCCAATATAGCGGTAAAAATCTTAGCATCTTGGTTTATTAAAGATATGGGTCTATAGGATCCCGGATCTGTTTGATCCTTATTGGGTTTTAGAATAAGAATCGTTAATGAATGCTTCCATGAAACAGGTATTGTCTCTCCTTCCATTATCTTATTATAAAACATTTTTAACTTAGGTATCAGAATGGAACTAAAGTGTTTATAATATTCTGGACCCAATCCGTCAGGGCCTGGTGTTTTACCATTTTTTAGTTTATTTATAACTTCAGCAATCTCTTGTTCATTGATCTCTTCTTCTAATATTCTTTTATCATCTTCTGATAATTTCGTTTTTAAATTATCATTTATATATTTTTCTATACATTCTTTTTTTACATTATTTCCTTTATACAGTTTCTGAAAAAAATTGTGAAAAATCTTCAATTTTTCTTTCATTATCTTACAATTCTTATCTGTTCCATCTTCAGTTATCCCAAATGAATTTTTTGTTCTTTTATTTTTACACATTCTAGCTAGCAATTTTGAGCTTTTGTTATTAAATTCAAAAATGTCTCTTTAAATACATCAAATCTCTTTGAACTTTCTCTATTTCTACATTATCTAATTCTCTTAGCCTGAATTTCTAATAAAATTCTTCTATCTCTTTCTGTAAAAAAATTATTTTCTAAATTTTTCAAATTTTCTTCCAATTTTTTCACGTCTCTCCTTAATTTTTTTTAATCTACACGATTCTCTTATTGTTATTCCTCTTGTGATTGCTTTCATTGTGTCCCACAACAGGCCTGGTTTAGCACCTCCTGTTTCATTTATTGTTCATAATTTTAGCCATTCCATCTTTATATTTTCTATTATTTCTGGGTACTGCAAAATATTATTATTGATTCTCCACCTTTCAGAGTCTTTATAATCTTTCTTTATTTCAATCTCTATTAACATTAATGCATGATCTGTTATTTTAATAGGGTTTATTTCAGTATCAACTATCTTAGAAATTAAATCTTGAGATATAAATATATGATCTATTCTAGAGTATTATGTACCACTGAAAAATAAGTATAACTTTTTTCATCACCTTTCAATTCTCTCCAAATATCCTTCAAATGGTTATTTTTTATCTTTTTACTTAATATTGTGTTTCTATGATAAATATCATTCCGATGGCTGCCCTATGGACGATCTTCACTAGATGCTGAGGTATTTCACCCATTGGAACGCATTGAGCAGTTTTCAATGCCTTTCAATGGGCTTTTTACTTTCGCTTGACGACGATTTCATTCTACAGCGATTTCGCTGGAACGGATTAACGTCGTCAAGCGAGGCACCACTGTATATAAAATAAGCTTATGAATATTCCAACAAATAGTGTTGCAAGTACTGTTGTAAGATACTTTTCTATTAATAGCAATATATGAAAATGAGAGAGGCCCAATCATCCTCATCTTCCAACTCTGACTGAGGATATAGGTATGTAACTAAAATAATTATTTGTTTTATGATATAATTGTAAACCGGGTAGGTGGGGCTCATCAGCCCGGGAAGGCAGCCCATCTAGGAAAAGGAAAACTCAGATTTCAAACCTCCACTGCCTTGTAGCTATATCCACTGATGGAAAAGGCTTCAGGAGTTAACCTTGAGGCAAAATCCGGAGCTGGAGTCCCGGAGGCAGTTCGTGTCGTTCTGCCAACTCCTGTGACGTTGCTGGAACTAGCTGTATTGGCTCTTGCCTTTCCATTGGATCATTTCAGCAACGTGGAGAGGGGGGATCTGCTGCTTGGGTAATAGCCTATCCTCCATATTATTTTACCCAGGCTTTGTGCTCTGGAGAGGACACTCCAGCTTCGCATACAGCACCAAAGTCCACCATACATAGCACATTACCATAGTCTAGCAAGACTGAAGGATGCCTGTGATAATTGTAAAACTAATATGAAAGGTTTTCAAAGTAACTTGTTGATAAAAATAAAACCTGTCTCTCTGAGTTGTGAAAATTTATGTATTCAGGTTACAGCAAGCAGGTGTGCACTTTGCGGGGGGGGGGGGAAGAATCATATAATTATACTGAGTAGTGCTTTCAATTATGATTTGATCTAGACCATATCTGCTGTCATGTAGGGGGAAATGTCTATTTTTTTAAAAGGAATGCACAAGTAACAGGGCAAACAAAAATGGAGGGGTTCAGAGTACCTTTGTTTTATCCATGGTATAAGAGCAGAAAGGAAAGGAGGAGGAACTAGATCGTTTTTATATAACAGCAGGACATGTGTGTGCTTCTAAAATGAAATGCAATTTACAATCACTGTAAGTCTGTAACCTATCAAGCCAGAAAGAACCTTGGCTCCCAGTTAATCTAGGAGCTAGACAGACACCAATTGGCACAAAAAGTTATGAATCCATAATAAACATTTTACTATTACTTTTGCTAGAAGTTTCTGTTACTGGACTGTAACAGGCAGACATTTAACTTGAATTTCTACATGTACCTTGCAAAAAATAATTTAGCAGAATATGTACACTAGTCACCTCTTTGTCAACATAGAATTATAAGGATAAAAATTATGAAGGAACCTCAGAAATTAGAGACTGTAGAAGTGGGAAGGCAGCATAAAATAAGCATCTTCTTTTCTTTTTGTTGCCATGTTTGACAAATAAAATCCTTCTTTTCCAAACTATCATCAGCCTTTAACTTTTGCAACCTACTCAGCTCAGAAACTTTCAAGAAGTTACTCCAAATAGTTTTCCATCACCCTGATCTTGGCTGCAGTCACATAACTTACATATTTTACACTTGAGCTATAGCACTGCATATCATGGGGAGTCTCATCAGTGCTCATTCAGAAGTAAATCCTGAAAATTTAATGAGACATATTCCCATGTGTGAGTTCAGGATTACAGTATTATGATGCCACCCTACCCAAATGCTTCAAGAGTGTGTTTATGGCTGATCTGTATGATTTTACCCAGATCTAGGGTTGCCAGATGTCAGGCAAAAGGAGGACATGTCCTCCTTTTTAGCCTAATGTCCTCTGTCAGGCAGGCAAAGATAAAAACCTTTAAAATGTCAGGCTTTTGTATATTTTATGTTATAATTTTGGATGGGAAGGGGAGAGGTGGAAGGACCCTCTTCCCCCTGACTTTCCTCGCCGCCACCTGCCCACCCACCCCCGGTACAGTGGTGCCTCGCATAGCGAGGTTAATCCGTTCCGGATTAACCTTCACTATGTGAAAACTTCGTTAAACGGAAAGCAAAAAGCCATTGGAACGCATTAAACTTAGTTTAATGCGTTCCAATGGCTTCCGTACTCACCGTTCAGCGAAGTTCCTCCATACCGCTGCCATTTTCGCACCCTCGGTAAGCGGGGTGCGAAACTGGCAGCCATTTTGGAACCGCCGATCAGCTGGGAGGCGGGCTCTTGCAAGGAGGGAGCCACCTCCCTCCTCTGCAAGAGCCTGCTGCCCAGCTGAAACGCCGGCGGCTCTTGCGAAGGAGGTGGAGGTCCCTGCTCTCCTTCGCAAGAGCCTTTCTACCCAGCTGGGAGGCGGGCTCTTGCAAGGAGGGAGCCACCTCCCTCCTCTGCAAGAGCCCGCTGCCCAGCTGGGTAGAAACGCTGGACGGCTCTTGCGAAGGAGAGTGGGGACCTCCACCTCCCTCTTTCGCAAGAGCCGGCCGGCGTTTCTACCTAGCCAGGCATCCTGGGCTTGGATCCGCCCTGTGCTCGGCTGAGCGTGGGGCGGATCCAAGCGGCGGTGGCGGCAGGGTGGGGGGGGTGTCCGGAAGGCTTCCAGGCAAAGCACTGGAAGCCTTCCGGACCCCCCTACCCTGCCCCAGCCGCCGGGAGCCGACCCGCGCCGCCTATCCCAGTCATGCTAGCATGACTGGGATAGGCAGCGCGGGGTGACTTCAACCAGCGGTGGCGGCAGGGTGTGTGTGTTCCGGACGGCTTCCAGTGCTTTCCCTGGAAGCCTTCCGGATCCACCCTACCCTGCCCCCGCCCCCGCCGCTGAGAGCCTTCCGAGCTCTCAAAGGGGTTCTCTCCAATGTCAGAGGGGGGCCCTTTGAGAGCTGGGAAGGCAAAATGTTGGCAGTCGGGCAGTGGCTTCGGGGTCCTTCCGAGGCCGCTGCCCACTGCCGACATTTTCCCCCAGCTGAGTGGCGGGAGCGGTCCTTCAGAGGCTCCCGCCAGTCAGATGGGGGAAAATCGTTGCCTATGGAGAAAAATCGCAAAGCGATTTTTCCCCATAGGCAACATCGTAATGCGATCGCAAAAGCGATCGCAAAATCCGCATCGGTATGCAGATTAATCGTTAAACGGTGGACTCGTTAAGCGAGGCACCACTGTATTTTAAAAAAAAGCCTCCATTGAATTTATTTTTAATTTTTAACATGACTGTTTCTTGGTCGGTTCACTAAAAGACATTTACTGGCAGCTATTGTAATAAAATTGTATTGATTGTGGGTTTAATCTAGAATGATTCAAATGAAACATTCAATATGTCCTCCTTTGTCCTCCTTTTTGTCTTTCTATGTCCTTCTTTTAGTACTTGTGTATCTGGCAACCCTACCCAGATCTGGCACTTGCCAGCAACGTCCTGACACAAAAACAGAGCAAATGCAGGCATAATCAAAACTTTCACAGGGAATGATGTCTGAACTGTCAAGGAATTACAGGTCAGCTCTGAGTTTAGAGATATGGTATGTGACTTTCAGGTGTATTGAATTGTGTGTCATGTAACACAGAAATGATCCATGAGGTTTGTTACTTGAATTCATGTTTTTGTGCCATTGCTGCACTGTCAAGTAAAATTACTGCGGTTTTACTGTGCAATCTTAAAACACAGTTGTAATCTTAGATTTGACGGTGATTTGCATGGGTATCCCATAGAAGGGGAAAGCATGCAAATCCACAGTTGCATGTTTTATGCATCCCAGAGCAGCCATATCTCACTGGTGCTCAAACTGCTTTTTCAAACTTCCAGGCATCTAATATAGTTGGAGGATAGCCTTCTTTACTCCACAGTAAATGGATTATACTTTAATTTATAGACACTAACAAAGATGTTTTGGATCTATTCTCCATTTTTATCTATGTATTTTAAAAAAGCAACCTGCCTAACTCATTCTGCAGCCACTGTCAAAACTGTTAACATTCAGAAGAATATTTTTAATTAGGTAAGTACAAGTAGCAATTCAATCAGCATCACATAGTAAGGTTTTTTTAAAAAGTACCTAACTGATTTAGCCCTTGTTTAGTTTTCTGAGTGTTCTTCTTACAAAGCAGAGCAATTTGAGTAAATTTGGTTTTCTTTGGTTTTCTTATTTATTCAGTCACTCAGTCACCTTATATACCATCAGACCTGGACCATAAAGAAAGCTGACAGCCAGAGAATTGATGCTTTTGAATTGTGGTGCTGGAGGAGGTTCTTGAGACTCCCCTGGACTGCAAGGAGAACAAACCTATCCATTTTGAAAGAAATCAACCCTGAGTGCTCACTGGAAGGACAGATCCTGAAGCTGAGGCTCCAATCCTTTGGCCATCTGATTAGAAGAGAAGACTCCCTAGAAAAGACCCAGATGTTGGGAAAATGTGACAGAAAGAGGAGAAGGTGACAAAAGAGGACGAGATGGTTGGACAGTGTCATCGAAGCAACTAACATGAATTTGACCCAACTCCAGGAGGCAGTAGAGGACAGGAGGGCCTGGCGTGCTCTGGTCCATGTATGTGCAACAGTTAGTATATATTCCTTCTGAGACAGCTTTTCCACTGGAATTACCGAGCCATGCCACATACCAGGCACTTCCTGCAAGTATTCTGAATGTGGAGGCACATCACTGCAATGTGAGGCAGTGGGCAGAAAAACTCTGTTGTGTAACTGATCTCTGCTTTATCCAACTACTTCAAGCCATTCTCTGAAACAATCTAAGCTTCACATAGCAAAGGGCAGCACGAATGTTGACAACACCAATGGTGCTTGCTGTGCAGGTTGTATTTCTTGTGATGCTGCATTATCCTGAAATCAAGCTGAAGCAGCCTTGAGCTGGATCACAGGCATAAGTATCTGATGCTTGGACAGGGTTTTGCTAATGGTAAGAGTAGAAACCAAGGACGTTTCGTTGGAAATGGTATCGATGGCTCGTATGATTTCTCCCAGAAGTAAAATTTAAAATAGGATTGATGATTTTAATGGTTATTTCAATAAAACTGCAACAAAACTGACAGTTTTATGTTTGATGCCCCTCACCTAATCTGTAGAATCACTTTGTCCATCTGTGAGGGTGATCTTCTTAGTGCAAGTGCTACACTTTTTAAATGGGCTTGCTGGGGCCATAAAAGGCTGGAAGGCCTCTGAATGACAATTGTGAATCATTTTTTTTAAAGGAAAAACTTTTGAAAACAATGAAAGGCAGGGAAAAGATGAATGACAAGATAAGAATATTATGAAGTTTTGGGCTTCTTTTTTTTAAGAGAAGGCTCTAACAACTTTCTAATAGGTCCTTCCTCGGTGGCAGGTAAAAGGGAGCTAGTGATTCGCCACAGGGTGGAGGAGCATGCACAGTGCAGGGAGTTAATCGAATGAATTATTAGGCTCTGGAATGTTCCAAAGGAGTTCTGTGCAAGTGCAGAAAGAAACCACATGTGTGATTCACAGAGACCATGAAGAAGAAGCCTTTGAATTAATGTTTTTATGTTCATCTCTTCCACCACAGCTATTAAAAGAGAAAAGTCTTACATTAACAAAAATCCAGAGGCTGAATATTAAACAAGTACTGGCCACCAGAATCCTTGATGCAATACCAAATACAGTGGTGCCCCGCATAACGGGCGCCCCATTTAACAACGAATCCACATAGCGATTAAGTTTTTACGATCGCAAAAGCGATCGCATTGCAATGTTTTAAATGGTAAAACATCGCTTTGCGATGATCGGTAAGCTGTTTCACTTACCGATTTTCGCATAGTGATGTTTTTAGAACAGCTGATTGGCGGTTCCAAAATGGCTACCAGGTTAAACAAATGGCCGCCCGCTGTGTTTTCACGCCCATTCCTCGCTTACCGGGCAGCGAAAATGGCGGCCATTATCGTCGCTATGTGGGGCACCACTGTATTTGATCTGAAAAGCTCAGTTTCCCAGCACTGAACTCAACCATCTGAATTGGGCCCTACAGGCAAATGGCTACTCCAAAAATGAAATAACAAGAGCCATGAAATCAAGAAAACAACACCGAACTGAAGAAGAAAAACAGCCACCCACAAATAAAGTATTTCTGCTATACATCAAAAGGGTCACGGACCGCATGGGGAAACTTTTGAAAAAACACAACCTACAAACAGTATTCAAGCCCACCACAAAAATACAACAAATGTTACGGTCAGCAAAGGACAGAAGGGACCCCCCTCACCACTGCAGGAGTATACTGAATACCTTGCAGTTGTGGCCAGATATATATTGGAACCACAAAACGAAGCATCCACACCAGAATCAAAGAACATGAGAGACACTGCAGACTACAACAACCAGAAAAATCTGCAGTAGCTGAACATGCCCTAAAACAAACTGGACATGAAATTCTATTTCAAAATACTGAAATACTGGACAACATCAGCAATCATTACGTCAGACTGCACAGGGAAGCCATTGAAATCCACAAGCACCAGCAGAACTTCAACAAAAAAGAGGAAAGTGTGAAGCTCAACAAAACTTGGCTCCCAGCTCTCAAAAATACAGCATTCAAAAAGTTAACGAACTCTACCCAACCACAAGGACAGGGGATCACTACATACAAAAGACCAGCTAATGACACCCATCAACCACAGTGACAGATAATCTCTTCTCCTTAGCACAACAATACACCCACAACAAGACACACTAATCACCCATCTACAGAAAAAGATAAAAGCCTATCTCACAGCCATAAATACTGCACTCCCAAGCCAACTACACCAGAGCACAGAGTGCTGTCCTCTGAAGATGCCGGCCACAGAGACTGGCAAAACATTAGGAAGAACAACTTTCAGAACACGGCCAAAGAGCCCAAAAAGCCCACAACAACCATTGGATCCCGGCCATGAAAGCCTTCGCGAATATATTAAATACATACAATTGCAATTTCATAAAACTAAGCAGAATTATATATTCTTCCATTTAAAACATGGCAAGTCAGCTTCTTTCAAATTCATATTATAATCAACAAGCTGACTCTATATCTTTAAAATAAGTGAAGCCTCGGCCAGTGTTATGTTATAAAAGCATTATATTGTCCATCTTAGATCACAATCCGAACATCTGGTCACAAATATTTATCGCTGCAGCACAGAATTTGGTCACTTGTCTTGTAATAAAAGGGGTACTGTCAGAGAGTAGCAACTGTACACTCCTCTGATCTTCCAGGAGATTTAGAGATAATAGGAAGTAAAAGCTCTATAAGTAAATCCCGATAGCAAGTACTGTACAATATGCAATTATATGACATCTGGAAAAAAAATTAAGTATCAAAATTCTCCCCATTTTCCTTTGTATATTCCCTATTCTTTCTGGAACATTTTTTTTTAAAAAACCATCATTTTAATAAAAGAGAGAAAGGAGGTGGGCATTAAAGCAACAGAATCACACCCATCTACTTAAGCATCCATCTGGCATTCAGATCTGTATCTACTACTTCCCCTGACAATGGAGATTCCATTCCTTGACAATGGATATTTCATTTGGATATCAGGGCTAAAAGCTGTTGACAGAGGTACCCTCCATGAACTAATTTAATCCTTTTTTATGCTGTTTTAGCTAGCAACCACCACAACAGTTAAAAAAACTAAACTTATAAGGTAATTATGTATTGCGTGAACATGTATGACTTTTGTCTGCTCCGGCAACAGGGTTCTAGTTCTACTCATTCTTTAAAAAGCAAAGGGCATTTTTGTCACGCAGAGATTAATCTTGGTTTGTTATTGTGAACCTTCGTAATGGAGAAACTTCCTGATCTTTACCCTGCTCTAAAAAAACATTCTGCATAACTATATATGAGACAAATGCATTATGGATTTCAGCACCACTGATTTTTATTACATTGGTTTCAATGATTTGCAATCCTTATTAAGATTCCCCACTTCCTATGCCAGTATCAAATGTATCTGAGTAGCACAATGCAGTATTAATGTTGACCTGCTGTAGTGAGGTGGCAAACGCAAGGGATTGTTTGCCACAAGTCACAGCATTTTGTAGGTACATTGTTCACTGTGTCCATCCTGGCTGAATTTGGCCAAATGTTCTGGTTTGAGCTACTCCATTCCCAGTAAATATCATATAGGGATCACTGAAAACTATGTAGCACAGACCAATGATTCCACTTCAGCTACTGCTTATATTAATAATAATTATGTGCCATCAAATTGATTGTCACTTATAGCAACCCCTTCCATAGGGGATGCCCTGGGACTGCACACCTTACCTAAGGCCATAGTGTCCCAGAAGGTACAGTGAGAATTCAAACTTCCAACCTCTGGCTCCACCATTAGGTGCCCATCTCACCAAGCTATCCACCAGCGTACATCAGAGATGCATGAAATGTAATCCTTATTTGACAAGTATATCTGAGGTGTTTCAAATTTTCAGACATTAATGGCCACAAATCTCAACTGTTCCCAAACTCTCTTGCCTGAAACTACACAACAATAATCAGATTCTAGGTGCTTTGCATTCACTATCAGATATATTTCAGCCTTTTTTTTCTCCTTTAACAGCAGATGCTGCTATTACAACTCAGTTGTATATCTTCTTTCTTCGACTTTTGTAACAAGTAGAGGTTTGATCCACCAGGATGTTTGGACATTTACCAAGCAACTTAACATTGTGACACATTGTCATCTGTATTAATTCATGAGAGTAATTTATTTCTACATCAGGGGTCCCCAAACCTTTGACCGTGAGGGCCACACTGGATATTTTCATCATGTTTTAAGGAACAGGAACGTGCGTGCACAGCTGCACGCAAATTCCACCCACCCGCATGGACGCCTATATGGGTGCACACATGCACGCACCCATCCGCCCACACAGATGCCCGCCTCCCTGCATCCATGCATGCGCCCCCACCCACCTCCCCCATGCACGGGCTGAAGGGAACGGGCTGGGTAAAATGGCAAGGCAGACCAGATGCAGCCCATGGGCCATAGTTTGGAAACCCCTGTCATTCATCAATATGTTGGGTACTATTTTCTTCATCTGCTCTGCTCATACAACAGCTTTTTTCAAATCTGTGCAAGGAGGTACTCAATAATTGCAAGCACAGTCCCATTTAATTTCAATGGGGTGATCTCTGGCTTATGCAACAACCCAAAAATCATGCAACATTATGCCAAAGAGCAACACAATTCTGCCCACGATTATCAAGTCCAGAAAGACACACTATGCATGACGAAAAATCATTGTTTCCCATAGATAATAGATGCCTGCAGGGAACATGCTGGAATATGTAACAGATTAGAGACCAGGGGGCAAATTAGACATTTAGGGAATTACATATTTCCTGTTATCAGCATCAAAACATGTTGATGGGATTTCCTGAGAGCATCATGCTTCAGTAATCAAGACTTACAAATAAAATGCATGCTGACCTCATGATGACTGATATCCACACTCACACAAACACACTGAACTATGTTCATGAAAAGTTTGTGCTACGAGAAGCAGAAGTCTGTCAGCACTTAGAGGAACACAATTTTGAAATGCTACCTAAGCATTTCACCTAGTTAAAACTTAGGATCCCTCAGCAATATGTTAATTGCACCTAAGTAATTTCTCAAAATAGTGCATGCTTCAGTCTAAACAAACACCAACTGTAACTAATTAAGTCAGCTAATAAAGAAACCCACCACTGAAACAATATCCTCCCATGTTTATAAATCTTCAACAATCCATTTCTTTGTGTGTTTGTATAATTAGTTGATATGTGTTACTCAAATTTTACATTTGTTCTTTATGCCTGAGATCTGTTTTGGTCAGACCCATAAAGTGATCAAAACCATGGTACAATCTGTTTCAGATTTAAACCTTCTAGACATTATTGTGGAGAAAAGCATGACAATGTGACCAAAATGTAATACAGAAGCATTAGTGCCTAAAAGAAGCAGAGATCATGTATTTACAATTTAGAACTTAAGTTGGTTCCATTACTTTCACAAAAGAGGAAACACCGTTGGTTTCTGATCACCAGGAGCTGGTCCTTTTGAAAGCTGGTACAGAAAGAACATGGGGTATGGAAATAAAATGGAAATTAAAGAACAGAAAACAGTATGATATGTAGATAGCTTAAGGTAATCTTTCTCAATGCAATGGGTGTAACACACAGTCGGGATCCCTAAAGACACATCCTACAGGTGGAAAAAACAAAACATTCCAGACATAAGAACCCTGGAGAGAGAAACAAAAAGTTTGTTCTCCAAGTTGTATGCTGCCCCTATCTTCTACAATGCAACCTTCCCCTCCTTATCTCAGTCTGACATAAAACCTCTAATACGATGGGAGGGACTTGCTGTATAGTGTAAACAATACTAGTCTTATGACTGGCACACCTCCTCCCCCCACATAACTGGTGATGACCTTTAAAGCTTTTACCACTTTAATTTGAGCTACAGTGGGGTCTCTACTTAAGAACTTAATCCGTATTGGAAGGTGGTTCTCAAGTTGAAAAGTTCTTATGTTGAATCTGCATTTCCCATAGAATGCATTGAAAACCATTTAATCCGTATCTGCTCTTTTCCGTCCATAGAAACTACAGTGGAACCTCTACTTAAGAACTTAATCCATTTTGGAATGGTGTTCTTAAGTTGAAACGTTCTTAAGTTGAAGCAAAATTTCCCATAGGAATGGACTGAAAACCAATTAATCCGTTCTGGCTGTTTTTTTGTTATGTAGAGGTGCGTTCGTACATTGAAGCATTAGTTCCCATAGGAACTAATGCAAAGCTGGTTAATACGTACTCTACCACTAGGGGGAGAATTTTTTTTTAACCTAAGATGACCTAAGAGTTTTTTTTCCCTGTTCTTATCTTGGATTTCTGTTCTCAAGTAGAAGCAAAATTTAGCAAATGGAGCTGTTCTTAAGTTGGATTGTTCTTAAGTAGGGACGTTCTTAAGTAGAGACCCCACTGTATAGGAAATACCATATCTCCCTGTATGTGCACCAATATCTATTAAGCTTTTCAAAGTAGTGCCTTCTCTCAGACCCTGGTCACATGAAGAAAATGTCCTCTTAGTTATTCCCCAGTTAGTTCACTGCTTTTTTTCTGCTCACATGATGCACGGTCAAGATCAAAACATTTTCCTGACCAGCGGTGTAACTGCCAAACATTTCCCCATCACCAGGAGGGTTGTGTTATTTTGTACCTTTGTTGTACCAGTGCATTCCTTAGCGAGATTGCCTGTGTGCAGTTCTTTTCAGAACTGCAGCCGGGAAAAGTGGCCACCATTACTGTGGAATACATACAGTGGTGCCTCGCGTGACAACGTTAATTCGTTCCAGTGAAATCGCTGTAGAACGAAAATGTCATAATATGAAATTAAAAAGCCCATAGAAACGCATTAAAACCCGATTAATGCGTTCCTAGAGGCTTGAAACTCACCGTCCAGCGAATATCCTCCACAGCGCGGCCATTTTTGCTGCCTGTGCAGCAAGGAATCCATCCCAGAAAAGAGCGGGGAGCCATGTTTTTACCCGGCGGCCATTTTGAAACAGCCGATCAGCTGGCTGAAAATCATCGCTTTGCGAGAATTGGTTCCCGAAGCAAGGAACCGATCATCGCAAAGCAAAATTCCCCCATAGGAAACATCGTTTTGCGATCGCTTTTGTGATCGCAAAACCTTCAACGTAAAGTGATTTTGTCGAAAAACGGAGCGCTCGTAATACGAGGCATCACTGTATTTTATTTTATATTTTTAATTTTTATATATATTTCTATGGGAAGATACAATGAACTGGGGGGCAGGGTGATCATCAGTACTGCTGTGCAGAATCCCATGTCCATATCTGCTGAAGAAGCCAGTGATCAACATTCTCTCAAATTTTCAGCCCCACTGGGCAGGGCTGCCACCCCCATGCGCGACTCTGTCCCACTGCATTTGCAAATCTGCCCCCCTGTGCAGGGTCTGTTGTGACCAGAATGAAAGAGGCTGGAAACAATGTATTTATATAAAAATAAATACATCAAAGGGTTAAATTGCAGCTTGAAGCAGGAGAGAAAAGAAACTGATACCATGGTGTAGCCAGCCATAAAGATTCAAAGAGATGGAAATAAACCAGTATCACTAAAAGGTCTTGGAACATTTGTCCCGGGATATAAACTACATGACCGCAATTAGGTACAACAGAGGTACGGAAAGTATCAGAAGATTGTTTGTGTGATTTTGAATGATACTACATATGAAAATCATGGGGACCCATGGGGGGAGTTTCTCTAGGAACTGCAGCCCAAAGGGAAGGATGTTTCCTCCTCCTCCTCCACTGGCTTGCTCTCTAGGTGGAAGGTGTGAGTTTCTTACATCTAGGGTGGAGAAGCCACCCTTGCGCTCTCTCTCTCCTCTCTGTGTGTGCATGTTTTAATGTGCATTTGTGTACGCTCGTATGTACTAGATTTGTGGGGGGGCCTTGCCCCTTTCCAAATTGCCCTCCTTTCCCCCTCCCCCCTGGCCCCCATCAGACCCACCTGACAAAATTAAGGTGGTGGTGATTAAAGCACTGGCAGTAGCAGGGTGAGGATGCACACATCACCACAAAAGTTTGGGATTCGAGCTAAAGTCCACATGACTTAAGCACAAATCCAAAAAAACATGCTTGCTCTGCAAGTTTATTCTGACAGTGGAAATAAGTCCTGAGATGGGGAGGTCTTTTTAAATTTATAGTTATTAAATAATGTTTTATATACATATATACTAGTTTTAGATCTTAACCACTTTGTTTTAATTATTTGTTGATTTAAAAAAAATCCATGCCATCTTGGGTCCTCACTAGGGGAGAAAGACAGGTTGAAACACAAACAAATAGAATTGTCAGAGATAACAGGTTATAAGCCAGTCTACTTTCAACTACAAGGTAAATGTATAATATGACTGGGGCCTAAATTATTTTTAAAAGCCTCATCCTCTGCTAGAAAACCTTAAAAATGTATCTAGCCTTTCACGAGCCTTCCTCACTTACTCAAAGCCTTCAAAATCATACTTTATTCTACATACAGTAATTCTAATATTATATTAAGAGCCCAGTCTTATTTATGATTGACAGTTCTATGGTTCCTCTGATTATGTAAAGAATATAATGCATATTAGTTTCTCAAATGTTTTAAATGCATTTCTGATAACATGTCACTAGGATTTATTTAGGATTTATTTTTTACTTTTATTGTCATTTATTAATTTAGGGTTAATTTTTTAGTATTAATAAAATCACCAGTATTAATGTATCTTTGCTTTTACCAAGACCATGCTGGGACTGGAAGAGAAAAATAAGAACAAAATATTTATGTGACATTTCCAGAGAAGAAAAAGTAACAATAAAAGGAGATAAAAACCACAAAAGGATTACAACTATCCTCAAGATCAGTGGTCCCCAACCTTTTCCGAACCGCGAACCAGTTGGGGGGGTGGGGTCTGTGCGCGGAGGGGCGGGGGCACCCCCTGCGCTCACGGATGGGTGGTGTTTTCACAGATGGGTGTGGTCCGCTTGCAGGTGGGTGTGGAGTGCTCCCACGCATGCGCTGATGGGCATGGGGTGCTCACGGGTGAGTGGGATACACGTGAATGTACCACACCCACCTGCGAGTGCGTCATCCATCCACACATGCGTGCATGCAGGGGGGCGGGAGATCTGCCTCCGCAGCCCGGTCCTGCAAAGGCCACGGACTGGCACCAAGACGCGGACCAGGGGTTAGGGACCCCTGCTCTAGATCAAGGTCTCTGAATCCAACTCTTTCCAAGACAAACATTTTTAGTGGATGTATTTTATTCCCAAGCAAGCCAAGTCAGCTGCCGGGATCTATCAAAGAATAAGGTAAATTGCTGTCTTATGAATCAGATTTCATTATATCATATGTCTGTCTACAACCTTAATATTTATCTACTGATAGCTTACCATTTGTTTACTCAACACACAAGCCAAATCAAAAGATTCCTTCAAGGCCTTCCCCTCAAATGTATGTCATACAAAAGGACTTGTTAAACTGTCTTCTTTCTTCTGGAAAGATAAATATTAGTTATGCTGCTTTTAGGAATCAATTATATCCTAAAAGCAATTTTAAAAAAGAAAGAAACATTGAGGATGAAGATGGAAACCATAAAACACAATGGGTGAAAGACATTAAGCATCCTGTAAGTGGACCGGACTAGAAATAGCAAATAACTTAAAAATAATTGTTAATACCAGGCAATACAGGGTTTTTTTTTTATTGCCATTAACTGCAGGGGCAGATTTGTACACATCAAATAAATAAATAAATAAATAATCAATGTAGTCCATGAAGGGATATGACACACGGCATGATTATTTAAAAAAAATCTTCAGAACATATGTCCTGAGAGTTCTAAAAGAGAAAAAAGACAATGTTCAGAACCTTTCTTCTTTGTTGAAAATGTGCCTCCCTTCTACAATGACTTATACGTGAATGCACATAGGTTTGGAATTCCCCATCAACAATACACACTTTGGGGGGGGGATCAACCCCTTTCACACAAGTCAAAAGCATATAAAATTACACAGTTTAAGAGTCATGGCTCTTTTATACATGTGCAAAGCACAATCCTTTCAGATTTATTTTTCCATTTTTCCCTGGAAATGCTGCAAAAATTTTAAAGTACAGTGGTGCCCTGCTACACAATTACCTTGCAGAACGACGAAATCGCCAGATGGTGACTTTTTTGCGATCACTATAGCGATAGCAAAACGATGTTTCCAATGGGGTTTTTTTGCTAGACGTGGAATAGGTCCGTGCTTCGCGAACCATTTGTTTGCAATACGATGATTTTTACAACATCGCAAAATGGCTTCCTGCTGTTTTCCGACCCATGCTTCGGAAGATGGCCATTTAAAAAAGCTGATTGGCGCTCAGAAAATGGCTTCCCTATGAAGGATCTTCGCTGGACGATGAAGTAATTTCCCCATTGAAACACATTAATGCATTCCAATGGGGATTTTTTTTCGCATAACGACGATTTTGCTGTACAGCGATTTCAGTGGAACCAATTATCATCATCATGCGGGGCACCACTGTACAAATGTTTTACAGTCTTTGGAAATATGAAACACCAAAAGTTCTGCAAAACTGTTAACACTTTCAGGCAAGATTACTAACAAATGAGAGTAGTACTTCTGATCTTTCATATCTCATAGAAACAGAGAAAAGTGAAGCTGGAAGGGGCCTACAAGGCCATCAAGTCCAACTCCCTGTTCAACACAGGAATACAATCAAAGCATATCTGCCAGATGATTAGCCAAGTTTTTCTTGAATGGCTCTAGTGTTCGAGCACTCACCAACTCCCAAGGTAACTGGTTCCACTGTCATAGTACTCTAACATTTAAGAGGTTTTTCCTGATATTCAATTGAAATCTGGATTCTTTTAACTTGATCCCACTGTTGCATGTCCTGCACTCTGGGATGATTGGAAACAGATCTTGCCCCCCTCCTTTTCAAATATTTGAAAAGTGCTATCATATCACCCTTCAGTCCTCCTCAAGGCTAAACATGCCCAATTCCTTCAGCCTTTCCTCATAAGGCTTGATTTCCAGCCCCTTGATCATCCTTGTCGCCCTCCTACTAACTTGTTCCAAATTCTTAGCATCCTTCTTGAAGTGTGGTGTCCAGAACTGGACACAATATTCAAGGTGAGGCCTAACCAGTGCTGAATAGAGGGGGACTAGCACCTTGCAGAATTTGGAAACTATTTGTCAGCTGTGCTCTGCCCAGAGTCAGGAATCAAATGTACAATGGTAAAGAATATCAGACTCAAAATGGAACACATATTTCTAAACAGGTATTACTTCTAATATGTGGTGAGTTTGGCATCTGGTGAAAAATAAAAAGGCACAACTGTGTAAAATGTTGTGGAACACAGAATGTCTGTTCTTGTGGATATTTCAAAGCAAATATCTACAAATATGTCACTAAATTTCTGAATCTGGATGCACATTCTATTGACAATAACAATGCATGTGTATGGGCAGAAATAAAGAGTATGAAGTCATGGCACCTAGATATATCTTGTCAGGCACTGCAATGTAGGATGCATAAGCCAGAACATCACTATCCATTAAATGCTTTGTGAATAATCACCTTTTTACAAAAGGCAGAACGTCTAACAACAGACTACCAATTGGTCTTCTACAAATGTGACATATGTGAAATATCTCACTATCCTTTCCTGAAAGTTTGAAATAACAGGCATCAAGCACTTCTGAACATGTCCTCAATGTTTTTTTTTTTACAAGTTACAAACACAATATAGACACTGCCTTACTGGATCAGGCCAATGGTCCAAGTAATCCATCATTATGTTTCTAATGGTAACCAACCTGAGGCCTCTTCAAAAGTCATATAACATATAAAGATGATGGCATCTCCCATAGTTTGAACCAGCTTCTCCTGCTCAGCGACAGTTTTCAAAACTCTTTTTAATCAGCTGACATAATTTCTCTCCAATTTAAAGTACTGTACTGAAATATTAAATCATGCACTTTATAACCTCTCAGAACTGAACTGATACCACCTACTAGGAAAAATAAGAATGAGCTCTGTATTAAAAACTGATGCAAACACTGGCTGAATCTAATGCCCAGCTGGAGGAGATCATATGAAATGCATCAACTGAAATGAACTGGACATTAGCTGCACATATGTAAGTTTACCTGACTTCAGGAGGTCTGGATCATAGAATCATGAAGTTGGAAGGGGCCTATAAAGTCATCAAGTCCAACCCCCTGCTCAGTGGAAGAATACAAATCAAAGCAGATCTGCCAAGTGGTTGTTTAAATTTCTATTTAATGCCTCCAGTATTAGACCAGTCACCACTTCTCAAGGTAATTGGTTCCATTGCCGTACTGCTCTAACAATTAGAAAGC
Source organism: Pogona vitticeps (assembly GCF_051106095.1). NCBI lineage: Eukaryota > Metazoa > Chordata > Lepidosauria > Squamata > Agamidae > Pogona > Pogona vitticeps. Next base: position 223,937,593 of record NC_135784.1, on the reverse strand, counting down.
TTTTCCTGATATTTAACCAAAATCTGGCTTCCTGTAACTTGAGCCCATTGTTGCATGGGATTAATACTTTATTTTTTAAAAGACAGGTTAGCTAGTCAGTGCTTTATTTATTTTTTCATTTTTAAAAAAACTGTAAAGAACTGTGTGGTCTCCAGAACAATAGCAGTGCAGGAGCAGGTGATAACTTTATTAGCTTACTAAAAAAAATCAAGCAACTTGATTTTTAAGTGGGCTAATAGAGGTATTACCTGCTCCTGCATTTGTATTATTTAAATTATTTTAACCAATTTTTCTCCTTTAGAAGAACCCAAGGCAGCCTACAACAATTAAAAGACAATATTTAACCTAATAACAGTGAGTATACAATACTAAAAGGCTCAAGGACTACAACACCAAAAACATAAGCAACACCAAAACCACATTTATTGCTGTAAGATACAGGAATCTATTATTTTAAAAAACCAATTTGGCAGTCATTTCCTCAAGGAAAGTTTCTTGAAGAGAAAGGTCTTTGCCCCCTTGCAGAAGGACAGTCTAGCCTCTTCTGGGAGGGAATTCCAGAGTCGGGGAGCAGCAACAGAGAAGGTCCTGTGGAGGTGGTGGGACTGAGACAAGGGTTTCATTTATTTGTTTCTCAATTTGTATTTTTGTATTTATTTCTTCTTTGTTGTATGCTTTGCTATAAACTGCCCAGAGACTGTGTTGCAGTATGTGGCAGTATAAGGATAGATAGATAGATAGATAGATAGATAGATAGATAGATAGATAGATAGATAGATAGATAGATAGATAGATAGATAGACAGACAGACAGACAGACAGACAGACAGACAGACAGACAGGTCTGTTTAGCTCTCCGTTTTGTATCAGTTTCTTTTAGTTTTATATTAGATTCAGAAACTAGCAAGTAATCACAGGTACTAGGTTACAGAGAAGAATCTCTCTAGATTAATTGTCTTGCATCTTGAAAGTACTGAAAATTATAGTCCAATTTTATGTATATTTACTTGGAATCTCTATTTTTAATTGTACTTTTTAATTGCACAACCAATTTTTAATTGTACAAGCAAAGGGTTTCTCCATCTTCTCCTCGACTTGTTCTCCTCCTCTTGTTTCCATCTTGATTCTCAAAAACCTCTCTGGCCTGTGAACATTCACCCTTTCCCTCTGCCGTTTGATGGCCTCCTCTTTTGTTTCTGGTTTCTGACATGATTCCTGTCAGGAGAGGAACCTGCCAGAAATAAAGTATGGATCAGACCAGGGGCCCAAAGCGAAATCTGCTCCACTCCTCAGCCAGGAGGGGTTTTTTGTTGTTGTTGAGAGTTCAAGAAACCTGCTTAAATTTCAAGTGAAAGGCATGGCCGGAGGGCCAGCTCTCTAAAAGTCAGGATTAGCCCCAGAAGCCCCTACCCTTTTCTCCAGTCTGCTCAAGCCCCAACCTCTTCCAAAGAGGACCATCCTTCACGTTTTAAGGAGAGATGGGCCGTAAGGGTCGGATCATACTTCCGCACTATTAGGGAGCAGGCAGGGTAGGTAGGACTCGTCAGCCATGGAAGGCAGCCTATCTAGGAGAAGGAAAACTCCGATTTCAAACCTCCACTGCCTTGTGGCTATATCCACTTGTGGAAAAGGCTTCAGGAGTTACCCTCGAGGCAAAATCCGGAGCTGGAGTCCCGAAGGCAGTTCGTGTCGTTCTGCCAACTCCTGCGACGTTGCTGGAACCAGTTGTATTTTCTCTTGCCTTTCCATTGGTTCATTTCAGCAATGTGGAGAGGGGGGATCTGCTGCTTGGGTAACAGCCTATCCCGCATATTATTTTACCCAGGCGTCATGCTCTGGAGAGGACACTCCACCATTCAGAGCATGTTACCATAGTCTCTCGAGACTGAAGGATGCCTATGAGTGAATTGTACTTTTAAATAAATATGCACAGGATTTCAGGCTTAGCATTAGTGAAATTGATCTTGTCTAGTATGACTAAATCTGGATAGACAGCCAAAATACATGGGTTTAAAGCAAACATTCTTCAGTATACAGTATGTCAGACCTCAGCAAAGTGCGGCCCGAGGGCCACATACAGCCCGCGAGCCACTCCTGTCCGGCCAGCGGACAGTTTTGAACATGAAAACCATTTATAGCTTTTTGTCTAAAGTTGATCAGTTGTTTATTTTTAGCATACTGCAAAAAACTCTTTAGTATTTGTGAAGATTAACAAGTTTAAAATAAAAACAATCATAACATCACTGTTTCATTTTATTTTTAAGTAAAATTGGTTCGGCCCCCAAACACAGTTCAGATTTTTCATGTGGCCCCCCTATAGAAATTAATTGCCCACCCCTGCAGTATGTAGACTTCATGCCTAAGGTCTTGGATTGTGCACCTATGTTGTACAAAGGCTTTATAATATTACAAACCAATGGACACAAAATAAATGATTTTAAAATCCCATTCATATAAGAACAGCTCAAACCTCCACTGAAAGTTACTGATGTTATACATATTTGACTGCATTGTGTTGCAACTGTTTTGTTAGAGCAACCGATTAATATGCACCCTTTCCCAAGAAAACATGCATGCTGCAGAATCAAAAATCACTAACATCAACAGATCTAAGTACAGTGGTGCCTTGCTAGACGATGATAATCCGTTCCACTGAAATCGCTGTTTAGCGAAATCATTGTCTAGCGAAAAGCATTTCCCCATTGGAATGCACTGAAACTTGTTTAATGTGTTTCAATGGGGAAGAATCATCGTTGTCTAGCGAAGATCGGCCATAGGAAACCCGCTTTGCGAACCACCGATCAGCTGTTTAAATTGCTGTCTTGTGAAGCTTAGGTCCCTAAAACACCTGTTTTGTGAGCACAGAGGAAGCTGTCAAAATCGTCGTCTAGCAAAAATCGGTTTGCGAAGCAGGGACCAAACATTGTCCAGCGAAATTCCCCCATAGGATTCACTGTCAATGTCTAGGAAAAAATGTCTAATGTCTAGTGAAAGTCAATATCTAGCGAAAAAACTGTCATGCAGGGTAAATGTCTGCGAGGCATCACTGTATCTTAAATCTCTTCCCTTCTCTTCCCTTCTTTTGTGATGTAAGTAACTATTGGAATTAATCTACCTGACCCACAAGTCCCTACAATCGTTTTTGTCCTTTCTTTTCAGCCCAGCTTAGGGCCCAGTTACTTAACTAGAGCAAGAGAAAGAGAAGCAATAAAGGCACAGACATTTGGACTACCGGTTGTTGTGGGTTTTTCGGGCTCTTTGGCCTTGTTCTGAAGGTTGTTCTTCCTGACGTTTCACCAGTTTCTGTGGCCGGCATCTTCAGAGGACAGCACTCTGTGCTCTCACATTTGGACTACCCTTCCCTCATTTTGGGAAAAGAAGCAAGACAATATACCGTATATGCTGGCGTACAAGATGAGTTTTGGGGCCTCCAAAACATGTCTCCAAGTTGGGGGCCCGTCTTGTACGCTGGGTGCCAGGAAGGAGCTGCCGCCGCCGAGAGAGTGATGCGGGGCCGCGCTGGCCGGGGAGGAAGGCAGGCGGAGGGAGGGAAGCGGCATGCGCTTGCGAACCCACCCCCGCTTTCCCTCTTCCTCCTCCTCCTCCTCCTGACACCGCCGGGGAGGAACGCAGGCGGGCAGGCAGGCAGATGGAGGGAGGGAAGTGGTGCACGCTCACTCTCCACCCCCCGCTTTCCCCCTTCCTCCTCCTCCTGTTTCCGCCCCCCCAAGCCTCTTCCCAGCGCCGCATTTTGGGGGGGTCGTCTAATACGGCCCGTTGCCTAGTACGGTGGCATATACGGTACATATCTCAGCTCTTGCACAGGACTAGTAATGTTATTTTTTTCATTTAGGATGATATTGTGTTCTTGTTATTATTATTCTTACATGCTGTCATGTTGAACTGACTTATAGCAACCCTAGCAGGGCTTTCAAAGGTAAGCAAGATATTTAAGGAGTGGTTTCACCAGTTCAACTCCCACAGGTAAGTTTCCATGACTGAGTGGGATTCTGGATTAATTAAATAAGCAAGTGGATGTTTCCTCTTTGCAGCACTGCTAGAGAAATGTGAACTCAATGTTCACTGCCACTGAGCTGAGCTGTGATTAAGCCTTATGTCCAAACAGAAGCACTTTTTGGGTATACATCCTTAAAGAAAGAAAACCAAGGTGGGGCAAGGTTACCCAACAACCGGGAATAACAATTATGATTCTCAACATACATTAGGTCCACCAATTTGATCATAAATATATCTTGAACAACAGAGTTGTTTACTTGGCTCAAGATAAAAAAAACACACCACATTTGTCAATTAGTATCTCTTTTAAATACAATACTCTGCTATTATCAAGAACATAAGAGAAAAGCAAAGCAAAAAGCATGCTGCTTGCTGCGTGCTTGTCCAAACCTTGTACTTTGCCAACATCAAACGCTACTTATTTATCAAACTAAATGAGTACACACAAAAACCTTCTCTTCATATCGCCACAGCTTACTGCCAAAAGTTTCTTGATATAACTTAACTATTTGAGCAAACTACTTGCATTATGCTGCAGAACAGAAGAGCCAAGAAAACACATGCATGAAATCAAGAGAAAGCATAGAACAAACTACTATGTTTTAAATTCTTCTAATTGTGATGCAGTTTTAAATAGCACTATACTTCAAACACCTTATGCTGACTAACCCTAAATAGCTGGCAACAGAGCAACACATAAACTCTATCCAAAAACTTCTAGATATTCTTCTGCCAACTGTTTTGTGCTTTTTTCAATTACATGAAACAGAGGCAGATCAAAACTACAAAAATTGGCACAGGTGATTACAAACTAGTCGTCTGACCTTTCTGCAAGACACTTTTGGCATTTATGACTTGGCAGTTTTAGCAAAGGCGAGGCTAGGACAAAGAGGAAGACAGGAAGTAGACAGCTGGCCACGTCTCCTTGGCAAGCAGCTCTGTAACAGGGTGAACCAACTATCTCACTGCCAAACCAGAAACTGTGAGGGAAGCCCATATAATTGCCAAGAAAAAGACTGATGAATTGTACATCCTAAATTCTTAACGCCTGATAAACATGAATGCTATGCCAAACCTTAATCTGTTTAAACCATACACTACAGTACCATGGAGAACTTAATTCATCCTTATTGATGTACTGTACTTTCAGAGGGAGGACTACAGGAGCATCTTTAATGTTTCCTATCTAGAAGGAAAGTAATTTGCAGGAAACAGTGCTATGTTCTTAGAACTTCATTTACATAACACAAGCCAGGCTTTCCGCATTAAATTGTTCATATTCTTGACGTTAGAAGGTAAAATCTTCTTTATTTAAAACTAGGGATGGGGGTATTGATATATGAATACAAATATCCCCAGGCAGCTGGACTTAACAGGGCCAGAATGTCCACTCATGCATCCGGCGGCAGTGGTGGCCTCGTTCATCCTTCCAATCACTCCCGTAGTGCCGCTCTCTTCCCGCTCAGCTAGCCACTCCAGGAAGGGGCAGGGAGGACTGTAGCGGAACCCCCATGTCACGTCTGTCCATCATTGGAAGCTCAAGGGGAGGACCCAATGAGAAGACAGGAGGGGCGGAACAAAAAGGACAGTTAGACAGACAGTTAAGAGAGGAGAGTTGGAGAAAAGGGATTGCTGATAGGAAATTGAAGAGAGAGTTAGGAGATTGTATTGAGAAAGTTAAGAGAGAATGCTAGAGAGAATAGGGAAGAGTTTAAAAGTATAGAGAATATAGATATAGACAAAGGATATTATAACAGTGAATAAAAACAAACAAACCCAACGTGAAAGGAAATGATATTTAATGAATAAGCCTAAACATCTGTGATTTATTCCTGTGATTTGCATGACATTTATAAAATCAATAAATCTGTTGAACTGGCAGCACATGTCTAAGATCTATTTGGTATTAAAGGAACAATACTTGGTGGCAGCGTGAAGTGAGGACATACATCCAGAGGGTAGACTTGTGTTTAAAGCAAAATAAACAAAGGACACGGGGTGTACATCACAAGCACAAGTCTCCCTGCACGGCCACCAAGTGCCTAGACAAGCAGGAAGAGCGGCGCTCCGGGAGTGACTGGAAGGATGAGTGAGGCCACTGCAACCACCAGATGCATGAGTGGACAGTCCAGCCCCAGGGGCCTGACCCTTGTTAAGTCCAGCTGCACGGGGATATTCATATTCATATACGAATACCCCCATCTCTATTTAAAACCCATTCATGTGCACCTTTAATGTAATACTCCAAATACCTAAATGTGATTATGCATCAAACAACAATTACAACTCCCATGCCATAATTATAAATGATAATGTAAAATGCATTCCTTTACCACCCCATCCTGGCTAATCCTTCCTATTCAAGTATTGAACCGTAAACTTCCTGATGAACAAAATGACCTATTTAGAACCTCAAAAAACAATAATTTCCATTAAAATAGAGAGCATCTCTTCATTTAAAGAGGAAAGCTTCACTTTGCTGAAAATGGAAATGTGACTTCCTTTGTGTCCAAGATACTCACACAGGAACTGATCTGTGTTGACTAAAAGTTCTTAGGATGTGTGTAGTTGCCAAGAAACCCCACAAACAATACAGAAGGACCATTTTTGTAAGATCAGGAAATGTAGCCCTCTCAATGGACTATAGTGAAGAGGACAACATAGAAATTTTGATTGTTTAACTGGCTGTGTGTATAGTAAGATCAATTTATAAACCACCGAATATATCATTCTGCTTTAAGAAGCCATCTAATATGGAAAACCAAAACACTGGTTGGAGATTTCAGCAGCCATAGCAATGAACATGAATATGATAATGAAAATGGCAAGGCTATTATAAAATCAACGTATACCAACATGAACTTGGCCAAACTCTGGGATGCACTGGAAGACAGGAGGGCCTGTTGTGTTCTGGTCCATGGAGTCACAAAGAGTTTGACACGACTTAACAACTAAACAACAACACAACTATAAAATAGGCAAAATCACATGCAATGTTCCTTCTACATGATCCTAAACTACCCAGTTAATTTAATAGTGGAAGGTGGCAAAGGAGCTACAATACAGACCTAATTTTTGTTAGTGAGCCTCCATCTCAACAGTATATTAAGAGTGTTGGGAGCCAATTCCAAAATACTCAGCACAAACCTATTCTATGTCAGATCTACTCATCCTTCCAACCTCAATTTATACTATTCTATGAGGGGTATAATTCCAAAAAAGTCATCTGGGAAAAGTTTACAACAATGCTAGATGCAGCTCAGTCTCAGACTGAAGCACAGCTTCACCTGTTTCCCTCAACCAAGGAACTATGATCAATTTGTAACTTCTGTTTTGCAATCTTTGTGTGCCTGCATTCCAAGAGGGGGCTGGACCAACTACATCCTAGGTCTTACTCTGGAAACACAAGCCCAATACCTAGATTAAATTTCACATTTCAAAAGAAAATCCTTTTTGTGAACATACTATAAAAGCTAGGAGAAATTTGATCTCAGCAAAAGCAAAAAGAATTTGCTGGATAGACACTATAAAAAATCCAGTTAACTGGAGCTCCAAGTTGGCAAGCAGTGCCCAAGTGACTAGAGTCCATAAATGAGTCCTATGAGACAATGGTGGGAAATACAAAGTTAAGTGACACTGTATCACCAATAAGAGCCATACTGAATCAAGAAGCTGAGCTGGAGTCCATGGAGTTTATTGCTGCCCCTGCTGACACCACAACTTACATAACTTCTCCTTCTATATATACAGTATAAACAAATAGTTACACTCTTACTTTTAAAGAAATCTCAGATTTGCTTATAGATTTGAAATATGGCCTTTCTCAGTGGCTGCTCCCAGGCTTTGGAATGCACTGCCCCATGTAGCCAAGTTGGCCCCTCCCTCTTGTCCTTCCCTCATCAAGCAAAGACCTTCCTATTCAGGCAGGTTTTCAAGCAGTAAGTAGAGACATAGGGAATGCTCTGTTTATGAAATCTAGATATTTTACAATGTTTTCAAATGTTTCAAAAATTGTTTTCAATCGTAATTAATGTTGAATTTTTTAAACAAAATTTTGTATAATACTTTAAACTTACTATTGTACAGTTTTAATTTAATTGAGCTACTTTGGATCCCCTATGGAGAAAGGCGGCATAAAAAATAAGTACAGTGGGGTCTCGACTTACGAACAACCTGACTTGCGAACAATTCGAGTTACGAACCTGCCATATAGGGAAAGTAAGGACTCGACATGCGAACTTCCCTCGAGTTACGAACAGGGGAAAAAGTCCCCCCTCCCTCCCCTTAGAGGCTTCTGGAGGGGGGGAAAGGGTCAGAAACTTAAAAATAAATACTGTACTGTTAAATAAAGTCACTTACCAGGCCTTGGTAGCCCCCAAACCACAGGAAAAAGAGCAGGAAAGAGCTAAAAGCCGACATCCAGAAAGAGCCTGGCAGCCATTTTGTGGTTTTCCCTGCTTCTCTCCCCGCCTAACAGCTGATCGGCTCGCTCTGAGCAGGCTTCTGGAGGCTTGCTCAGCACCTAAAAAGCCTGCCTGAGTGCCTTTGTGCTGAAAAAATCAGCACAATATGCTTTAAAACATTATTTAAAATTGGCTTCGTTTTTTAAAAAAAAGAGTTCTAAAGTGCTGCCTTTAGTGTTCCCTGCCTTCCCTGAACCTAAGGGGAAAAAAGAAAGAAAATATCCCCCTCTAGTGGTCGAAGGCAGAATAGCAGCTTCCCATTAGTTTCTATGGACAGAAAAGAGCAGATACGGATTAAATGGTTTTCAATGCATTCCTATGGGAAATGCAGATTCGACTTAAGAACTTTTCGACTTGAGAACCACCTTCCAATACGGATTAAGTTCTTAAGTCGAGACCCCACTGTAAGTAAGTAAGTAAGTAAGTAAGTAAGTAAGTAAGTAAGTAAGTAAGTAAGTAAGTAAGTAAGTAAATAAATAAATAAATAAATAAATAAATATTTTTACAATACAAAATTAACATATTTACTTTAAAAAGATCGGCCCTTTGTAATTTCTGCCTACCTTAACAGACAAGTCTTGTCTGTACAGCACAACTGCTGAATATTTTCAGAAAATACTCATTTCCTTTGTACTTGTAAAAATATCAATCTTTCCCCTGCCTTTCACCATTGTCACCCGAGAGTAGTTATTAAATGTTTGTTCTACCACTGTGGAAACTGAAATCCTCTACCAAACCCATAAGAAACCGATTAACTACAGTGTTTTCTGACTTAGTTCATTTCCCTTATAGAATCTGTCATTCTGACAAATCATTCTTGTTCATTACAAAATCATTCTGCATTTGTCATGAACATTTTTGTATGTTTTGGAAGTACTATAGTACATTAAGTGACAGAGCTGCATCACTAGGAGTCTACAAATATATTCACCAGCTCACTATGTTTTTGTTCTCAACAGCACTCTCCACTTAAGACTCCAAGAAACGAATAGAGATCCAGTGGGTAACAAAACATGACTTTAGGCAAGGATTCACAATCTAGCCATCTAGTATATATCTGTTTCCCACCTGCAAACAAACTGTCATTCTTTGATCAGGAAAATATTCCCTACATATATTGACAGCCAAGGCAGCATTAAAACTCAAATAATAGTTTGTTCTTGCACTTAAAAGACTTATATACCTCTCTTCTCTTAAAGCAAAAGGCAAAGCAAAGTGTGCTGCTTATATATAATCCCATAGTGCTTAAAGCACCTTTCGGGCAGTTTACAAGTTAATCATGCTGGCTACGCATTGCACCCCCAGCAAGCTAGGTATTCAGTTTACCGACCTTGGAAGGATGGAAGGTTGCCTCAACCTTGAGCCAGCTACCTGAGTCCAACAGGATAGAACTCAGGTCTGCATATGAATTTTATTTCTTCCTCAATGTGCAATCATTCCTGTAGTTTCACATCACAGCACCCCCAAACACCCATTCTAGATTGAAATTAGGGATGTGCTAGGTTTTTTTATTTTGTTTTGTTTTTGGACTCCAAATCCCAGAATTCCCCAAAAATTCCCCAACACAGAATTTTGGGAATTACAGCCCGCATTCCACCTACAGACACCTACATTTTGCACATCTGGAGAAAATTCTGTCTGAGGCTGCATGGCCTCATCTGGCCAGTCATTCATGTTGTTAATGTACAAAAAGGAAACTGCTATGATATTTCCTGGAAGTTGTCTTACTGCCCCTTTGGCTCTACCATGGGTGCCTCCCAAAGTTCTATGATCCCTTGTGTGGGGAATTCTTGGGAGAATTCTGGGAAACTGAGTAAATTTAAAAAGGCACATCTGTAATTATTCCCCTCTGAGCACGTTTGGGGTCAGTTTTTACTATCAACTGCCATGTTTAGAGCAAAGAGAAATATGCATGTTGAATGGGGTCCATTTGGAAGCTTCTCAATCCATCTTGATGTCACATTTTTCTGATGTGTTGATGTGGCCTGTGTGATTGGCATCCCTTGGTCTATAGAAAGAAAGGAATACAATAAACTCTAGGGCAGTGGTTCCCAACGCTGGGTAATGGAGGCCTTTTTGAACTAAAACTTCCAGAAGCCTTCACCACCATCCAGGCAGATTTTCTGGTAGCTGCAGTTCAAACACACTTAGGTTACCCAAGGCTGGGCACCACTCTTCGAGGGTCAGATCTACGGTAGAAAAAAGCCACATCAAAGTGCATAAACTGACACCATGCAATATTCACCCTTCTGAAATGGCAGCCACTATAATCCACAATGGGGAGTGATGTCTTCATGAAAGAACAGGAGTGATTATGGCGTGCAAAAGGATTAAAAGGGACAAGTAAATACAGTCTATGTCAAATTTGGCAAAGCTGCAAGAGGGGATAAACCTTTCTTGATTATTGTCTTCCAACTATGAAGTGCAGCATAGGATGCATCAGGGAATCCAAAAGTGCCCCTCATACTTCCCAAAGGTTGATGTCACCACACAAGTATTGGCAGAGCCTGCAAATTTACTTCTAAATAAGAAGAATTAATATAATTGGAATACTGAAGCTGTCTAGAACTGAGCGGAGGTAGGATTATGTAAGATAAGATATAAATTTTGCTGTTTTCTGGAAGCAAGGGATGGGAAGAATGAAATCCAGCCTCCTCTTCTGATAACAAATACTACATTTGATCATAGTTAAAAAGCTAAGAACAGCTCATCAATATACTGAGGTCTCTTTAGTTTAGAATATATGCACAGCTGGAATACAGAGTGGAACCTTGTACTCAGTGTCTGTTTGTGCATATGATTCCTCGGTCATCTAGGAATGCATGTCCAGAAGCTGGTTTAAACATGTCTATGACTCCTATCCACAACAACAGAGGCAAAATTTAATTGTTATTAAATAAAAAACCATTTATGGAGATTATTCCTAAAGTCTTCAAACCGTGTTGTAAAGAGGATATATAATACTGAGAAGACAGTTACTTAAAGTGTTCATTAAAGTAATTTTGTACCCCCAAAAGGCATAAGCTTCTGAATTTAGAAAGTTGAAGAAAAAGACCTCTCAACTATTCTTGTTAGTTCTAAATCAAATAGGACTTTACATAAAAGCAATGTTTCTTATGCTCTATAGTATAAATTATCACAGTTATCAGAAGGATTATTGTAATTATAACTGGGGAAGAACTGTTATTAAGAACTTTACTCTGTAATACCATTATGCAATGCAGAGAACTTTTGTCTTCAACAATCCACAATACAAGCACTCTTTTATAGCACTAAGTGATTTCACCTCTTTCTAATAATATCCTCTTATTTTCTTTGGGAGAAACCAAATGGAGAGAATCCCCAGTACCTTTTTTCAAAGCAAAGCCTTTTAATAATGCCAAGCCTTGTGGCATTTTGAAACAGGAATAGATGCTTCCCCTTTATGGCTGCATAACATGTTCAACCTGCTTTGTGAAATAGATATAACACACACACCCCACCGTCTCCTCAAATCTGTGTTTCATAAACTGTACTTCAAGAGAAGAAGCAATAAAGTTTATTACAGATCTAAAGTATCTGCATAAACCCGGTTAATTGAAAAGTGGGTGGAGAAGGCTGCCAAATTAAATGTTTACATTAGCACAGCTGTATTGTAAAAACATTCTGCCCCCTGTGCTTTGTAATTATAAGATATTTCTGGACTGTATATCTCTACAAAGTTTATCTCTGCTGCCAAGAGTATTTTGGCACAGAGTGTCTGCAATTTTTGGCAGCCAACATACACTCAACGCAGGCTGTATCTAAAATGGCTGCCAAACAGTTATCCTGAAATGTCGTCGACCTGGTGTGTTGTCCTGCATAAAGGGCAAAAGCCAAAGCTAATATATAAAGCTGTGCAACTGTTTTCAAGTATTAGGAGAGCTAGATTCTATGTCTATGGAAAAAAGGAGCCCCATGTTCTATCATAATATGAAAATATATTAAAATGTTGTATCAAGCAATAAAAGTGAAAGATTTCCTAAACAGAACCTTAATTCTGTTAAAAATTGAATCAACTTGTATTTGTTTGTTTTTTAGATTCACACAATATAGCTGTGGAGACCTTTCTCTTAAGACAGTTTTAAAGATACTAAAGACAAGCATCTGAATTTTTTTATACAAGCTCTTTAACTAGTCCTTATGTACAAAATTTTTCTTTCTCCTCACTGCCAAAGGAGACAAGTGCTAACCTGTAAAAAGAGATACTGTATTTAAGATTTTAAATAATTAAAATTTTAAGTTCTTGGAACTCAATTTCACCCCATGTTATAACAAAGCTATTGTATGATCCAAGGCATCATACCTTTAGCATACAAACAAACAGAATGTCAAAACAGTGAATTTTAAAACCAAACTATGTTAAGAAAAAGCATACGGTACCACTTTCCTTCCACTGTACCACTTCAGAAAACTAAGTTCGATCTACAGATGTGATGCTACAGAAGAGAAATGGGGGGAGGGGTCACTCCAAGATTTCATTCCGTGAGATTTCCCCCCAAACAAAATCCCACACAAAACCTTGTGGGATTTCATGGTCCTTTTTTCTGGGAGAAATATCAAGATAAGCAACTTTCAAATGCAGGATTCATCGGTAAAAGGCAGAAAAAACACAGAGCTATGCAAGATTTTTACAAAAACTGCACAGAGTGGCATCTTTCCTGCATAGGGTTCACTGCAAAGGGTGTTAGGCTGCACACAATCTGGCCGTTTAATGCACAGAACCATGGTAGCGGGGGAGGGATAAACCCAGTGTCTTGTTTTTGCAGGTAGTTAGGGAATCTCATTAATGCAGGGGGAAGATTTGAGAGGGAGTCTCAGGTAGTAAAATTCAGAAAATCACAGAGAAATCCTGCAATTATTCATCACATCCTTAGTTAGAATCCTTTTGCTTAGCAATACCAATAAAAAGGTTACCTAACATTCAGTTTGTGGGGCTTAAGATTAGATAGCTCTATGATATATTGCCAGTTAGTGATACAACAAAAATCTTTGTGTAGAAAATAAAGGCCTGCCCCATTAATATCATAGATGATGATAACCTAATTTCTGGTCCAAATAAAACTGAATTATAAGGCAGTACAGCTGTGTGCATGCTATTAGGAAATATTTCCATATGATAACAGCTTAGTTCAGTATATAAGGTAAAGAAATATTTACCAATTTGTTCTCTGATGTAACAAAGACTGCTCATACCATACTTCTGTGGGACTTCCCTAGCTACAGTAGCTCTAACTTAAAGAAAGAACATATAATTTGGTCAGAACCACTGGAACCACTGGAACAGCAATTATCTACCCTTTAAGAACTTTTAGGCTATATATACATACAAAACCTTTGTACTTCAAATTTAATATATCTTTCTTTAGCAAACTGATAAGAGTACATATTTTGTAGGCAGCAAGTCTCAGACATCTTCACACAAAGAGAAAAGTAGAAGGGTTAGCAGAGAAACATATCTCACATGGAGACACAACTGGTCTAAGAGGACCAATGGTCTAACCCAATATAAAGCTGCTTTGTTTTTCTTCTTTTTCACAGGCAAATTTTTAAAAATGGATTTTCAGTGCTCCAATAGGACATGCACATTTACCTCCAGTAGTTTTTAAACAAGCTAAAGCAATCTGACAATTCAATAAAAAGTGCTGGTTAATTCAAGACAATTGTATGTACAAGAGGACTTTAACCTTCTGTTTAGTAAGTTTAGTAAGTAAAGTAAAATAAGTTCAAAGTCACAACGCCAGTGTCCTTGTAAATCAAATGACTGGAGTTAAAAATTCCACAGAGAACAGTGTTTGGTTGTTCCTAAATTCCTTCTAGTCTTCTGACATTAATCTTTAATAAAAACTCCTTCTCCACCTCTTCCCCACCCCTAAAATACAACCAATCAAATGTTAGTCTTCACAGGAGCTTTATCACTTAGATATACTGAGTAACTTTATCATTACCATCTAGCAAAACTATTGCAAATTTGTTAACGGTCTTCATCAATATGCTACCTACAGCTAAATTTCTTTCACCTGCACTTTATCAAGAGAATTTCAGTCTCTGTTAATTTTGACATTATTATCCAGTTTATCATAAAGTATTTTTGTACGAAAAGCCTAAATTTGCAGTTGCACATTCAAAATTCGACACTTTATAGGTTGAAATTCTACAAAATTTTAATTTTTCTAAGGGAAAACCAATTTATACACAATCTTTTCTGGGTGCGTGCATTAACAATGTCATCCCAGCAGACACACCCAGATGCTGTTTATTTAAAATAAAATAAAATGACAATTGGCAAATGGCAATGAGTTTATTAAAAACATGTAAATTTACATTAACAAGAAAATGCATAACCACTATTTTACAATTACATAACCATATATGTACCAATTATATTTTCAAGTTTCTGTTCCACATTTCATATTTTCACATATGACTGATTTAACCGTTTTCCTAATGTGTTAGAAAGTTATATTATTTTGCTTCACTACTGTTTTCTCCACCCGTGTCTTCAGTGACAAATCTGGCTGCTGCATAACTCTGTCGCACAATTTCCAAGCAAAAAAGAATTAAAAGAAGTTCTCTCTCTCTCAATTTAAACAGCCGAGTAGATCAAAATAGAAGAGGAGAGGTTCATACCTTTCAATACCACAACCCACCAAATATATGACAGGGTTGTCACCTCAGATAGCATTATCCACTGATACAAATTAGTCATCACTTACATAATGGAGCAGGATGGCTCCCTCTAAAATTCATGTGGATGCCATAATTAGATCTGAACCAAACAACACCAAAAGTGATCCAAATAGCGATCTATATGCCCATCTGGACATGCTCCAAGTGTCAGAAACTTCACCATCCTAAAAGGTCTGCTTCTGACCACAAAGAGGCAATTCTTCAACAAATGAATCCCAAAGGCACTCTAGTGTGAAACTACTGAACTACAGTGGTGCCCCGCTTGACGACGATAATGCGTTCTAGCAAAATTGATGCACAGCGAAATCGTTGTCAAGCAAAAAAAATTGAAATGCATTGAAAACCAGTCATTGGGAGAAATACCTGCTCGTCCAGCGAAGCTCCTCCATAGGGGAAGCCATTTTGCATCGCTGTCTCCTGGAAACAGGTCCGGAAAACAGCAGGGAGACATTTTGAGAACCGCCGATCAGCTGTTTTAAAGTCATTGTTAAGCAAACAATCGGTTCCCGAAGCAGGGAACCGATCGTCGTAAAGCAAAAAAAACCCATTGTAACCATCATTTTGCAATCGCTATAGTGACCGCAAAAAACTTATCGTCAAGCGATTTCAGCGTCAAGCGGGGTAATCATCAAGCAGGGCACCACTGTACAATGTATCAATAAGTTCCGTTTCATCACCTGTGGCTTAAATGTAACAGATTGTATCTTAATAGATCAACTAACCAATGCCATTATTTCGGATTATCATCAACAATTATCACTGCAACAATTTTACAACACAAAATGTACAGCATAGTAAAGTGTTATAACTACAACTGAAATTTGCATTTCATTTCTCCCTGCCTTCATTTTTACAATGCTCCACCAAAAATATATACATAAATAAATCTCACTGCACCTGTATCTACATTTACAAAATACAGTTATATCTTCTAATTCAGTGGTCTCCAACCTTGGGTCTCCAGATGTTCTTGGATTTCAACTTCCAGAAATCCTGGCCAGCAGAGCTGGTGGTGAAGGCTTCTGGGAGTTGTAGTTCAAGAACATCTGGAGGCCCAAGGTTGGGGCCTCTGTTCTAATTCATTTAGCAGTTACTAGGCTCTAGGTCACTATAGGCTATGCCATGCAGGGACACCCAAGACGGACAGATCATAGTGGAGAGTTCTGACTAAACGCAAACCACCTGGAGTAGGAATTGGCAAGCCATTCTAGTATCTTTGCCAAGAATACCCCATGATCAGAAACAAAAGGCTAAAAGATATGACGCTGGAAGATGGGCCCCTCAGGTCGGAAGGCGTATAACATGCTACTGAGGAAGAGCGGAGGACCAGTACAAGTAGCTCCAGAGCTAATGAAGTGGTTGGGCCAAAGCCAAAAGGACACCCACCTGAGGACGGGCCTGGAAGTGAAAGGAAAGTCCGATGCTGCAAAGAAAAATACTGCATAGGAACCTAGAATGTAAGATCTGTGAATCTTGGGAAACTGGATGTGGTCAAACAGGAGATGACAAGAATAAACATTGACATCCTGGCGATCAGTGAACTAAAATGGACAGGAATTCAGATGATTATCATATCTACTATTGTGGGCAAGTATCCCATAGAAGAAATGGAGTAGCCCTCATAATCAACAAAAGAGTGGGAAAAGCTGTAATGGGATATAATCTCAAAAATGATAGAATGATTTCATTATGAATCCAAGGCAGACCTTTCAACATCACAGTAATCCAAGGTTATGTACCAACCACCAATGCTGAGGAGACTGAAATTGACCAGTTTTAGGAAGACTTACAACACCTTCTAGAACTGACACCAAAGAAAGATGTTCTTCTCATTATAGGGGATTGGAATGCTAAAGTAGGGAGTCAAGAGATAAAAGGAACAACAGGAAAGTTTGGCCTTGGAGTTCAAAACGAAGCAGGGCAAAGGCTAATAGTTTTGTCAAGAGAACAAGCTGGTCATCACAAACACTCTTTTTCAACAACACAAGAGGCGACTCTACACATGGACATCACCAGATGGGCAATACCGAAATCAGATTGATTCCATTCTCTGCAGCAAAAAATGGACTATACAGTCTGCTTTCTATTTAAATATTTTATTATTTAAACTACTAGGGTTGGGGTAGGGGATTCAAAAGGTAAAAAGAAGTGTAAGTGATGGGAAAACGGTTTTAAGGATACGAGAACACAGACTATACAATCATCCAATCTATTCATATTAGGTACACATGCATCAAATCTATTCATTTTTCAATGCAAAAAACAACTTTATATTCTTTATAACGGGAATATTAAACAATTTTTCATAACGGGAATATTAAACAAAATAACTAAAGGAGAGGTAAAAGAAAAGGGGGTGTCAGGAATTATCTGATGGGAAGGCCTGCCTAAACATCCATGTTTTTAATTGGTTCTTGAAAATGCCCAGCGAGGGAGTCGCGCGAATCTCAGGAGGTAGGTTATTCCAGAGGCGAGGAGCCACCGCCGAGAAGGCCCGATTTCTTGTCTTCTCCTTCCGGGCCTCCCTCGGCATTAGGCTCCTCAGCCTCATTTCCTGGGTCGCGCGAGTGACACGGGTAGTTCTTGGTGGGAGAAGACGTTCCGCCAAGTATCGAGGTCCTAAACCGTTTAGGGCTTTATATGTAAGCATCAACACTTTGAAGTCGATGCGGAACCAGATGGGCAGAGTAGGAGAGATATGCTGGTATTTTCTCACTCCAGTAAGGAGTCTGGCCGCCGCACTCTGCACCACTTGAAGTTTCCGCATCAGCTTCAAAGGAAGCCCCACGTAGAGCGCGTTACAGTAGTCTAATCTAGAAATTACGAGCGCAAGTACTAAGGTAGTGAGTGCCTCCGTGTCTAGATAAGGTCGCAGCCGGGCAATCCGCCAAAGGTGGAAAAAGGCAGTGCGGACTACCGATGCCACCTGCGTTTCCATGGTGAGCATCGGGTCCAGGTGTACCCCCAGGCTGCGGACCCCACTCTTCGCGGCCAGGGCCACCCCCCCAAACATGAGGGAGTTTCCCAAGCCACCATCCACAGGGCCACCCAACCCTCAGAACTTCCGTCTTGTCCGGGTTCAACCTCAGCCCGTTCTCCTGCATCCACTGCTGTACGGCCCCCAGGCAGTGCTGGAGGGACAGGACGGCATCACCTGCAGTTGGTGAAAAGGAAATATAGAGCTGGGTGTCATCGGCATATTGATGACACGATGCTCCACATCCCCTGATGACCCCACCCAGCGGCCTCATATAGATGTTAAACAACATTGGGGAGATGATCGACCCCTGTGGAACCCCACAATTGAGACTCCATGGGGCCGAAATATTCTCCCCAAGCTGCACTCTCTGGGGGCAGTCCTCCAAGAAGGAACGGAACCAGGCCAGAGCTAAGCCACCGATACCCAACTCAGAGAGCCTCCCCAGGAGGATACTGTGGTCGACGGTATCGAAGGCCGCTGAGATGTCGAGGAGGACCAACAAAGAAATTTTACCACTGTCGGCCTCCCTCAACAAGTCATCGTATAGGGCGACCAATGCCGTCTCTGTACCATGGCACGGCCTGAAGCCCGACTGAAAAGGATCCAGGGCGTCTGTTTCATCCAGATGTGCCTGAAGCTGGTCTGCCACCACCCTCTCGACTATTTTGCTCATGAAAGAAATATTGGCGATGGGCCTATAGTTGCCAATTTCGTCCGCCGCCAAATTAGGTTTCTTTCTTATGGGCCTAATGAGTGTCTCCTTGAGGGCAGAGGGAAACCTGCCCTCAAGGAAAGACCCATTTATTATTGCAGTGGCCCATTCTGTTGTTATCGGCCTGGCTGCTTTGATTAGCCAGGCCGGGCAAGGGTCTAAGGAGGAGGTGGTGGCTCGACAGCGGTCAAGCACTCTGGCCACAGAATCAGGCGTGATAGGTTGAAAGGAGTCAAGGGTTACCAGGCAAGACGGAGCAACACTTCCCATATTTTCTCAGTACCCTTCTCTTGTTTCTGTGACTCTATTTTCTTCCAGTTTTGGGGAGATAAAATATACAGTCTACTGACAGATACTGACTGTACAGTACAGATGCTGACTATACAGTCAGCAAAAACAAGACCTGGAACTGATTGTGGTTCTCATAGCAAAATTCAAGCTTAAACTGAAGAGAGTAGGAAGAACCACTGGACTAGCCAGGTATAATCTAAACCAAATCCCTTATGAATACACAGTGGAAGTGAAGAACAGATTTAAGGAACTAGATTTGGTGGACAGAGTGCCTGAAGAACTTTGGATGGAGGCCCATAACATTGTACAGGAGGCAGCAACAAAAACCATCCCAAAGAAAAGGAAATGCAAGAAAGCAAAGTGGCTGTCCAAGGAAGCCTTACAAATAGCAGAGAAGAGAAGGGAAACAAAATGCAAGGGAGATAGGGAAAATTACAGGAAATTGAATGCAGACTTCCAAAGAATAGCAAGGAGAGACAAGAGGGCCTTCTGAAATGAACAATGCAAAGAAATAGAGGAAAATAATAGACAAGGATGAAACTGAGATCTTTTCAGGAAAATTGGAGACATTAAAGGAACATTTTGTGCAAAGATGGACATGATAAAGGACAAAAATGGTAGGAATCTAACAGAAGCAGAAGACATCAAGAAGAGGTGGCAAGAATGCACAGAAGAATTACCATATTTGACGCTGTACAAGGCGATTGGGCGTATTAGACGACCCCCCCACTTGGAGGCATGTTTTTGGGGCAAGGGCGAGAAGGGAAGGGAAGCAGGTAGCGGCGGAGGAGGAGGAGGGGAAGGAGAAGCAGCTCTCCGGCGGCGCACAGTCAAGCGGGCTCAGCGGTGCGGGGCAGTGGGCTCTGGCCACTTAGGCATGGCTGGCTTTGCTTCCCTCCCTCCGTCCGGACCGACCACCTGCCTGCCCGCCTGCCTTCCTTTCCGGCTGGTGCAGCCCCGCGTCACCTACTCAGTGGCTGCGGCGGCACCTCCTTTCTGGCCCAAATTAAGTGTACCCGGTGTACAAGACGACCCCCCCACTTGGAGGCATGTTTTGGGTGCCAAAAAGTCATATTGTACGCCAGAAAATATGGTATAACAGAAACATTTGGATATCCCAGACAACACAGATAGTGTGGTTGCTGATCTTGAGCCAGATATCCTGGAGAGTGAAGTCCCGAAAGAATGGCTAACAACAAGGCCAGTGGAGGTGATGGCATTCCAGTTGAACTATTAAAAATCTTAAAAGATGACACTGTTAAGGTGCTACATTCAATATCCCAGCAAGTTTGGAAAACTCAACAGTGGCCAGATGACTGGAAAAGATCAGTCTACATCCCAATTCCAAAGAAGGGCAGTGACAAAGAATGCCCCAACTCCCGTACAATTGCACTCATTTGACACCCTAACAAGGTTAAGCTCAAAATCCCACAAGGTAGGCTTCAGCAGTATGTGGACCGAGAACTTCCAGAAGTACAAGCTGGATTTTGAAGGGGCAGAGGAACTAGAGATCAAATTGCTAACATGCGCTGGATTATGGAGAAAGCCACAGAGTTCCAGAAAAACATCTACTTCTGCTTCATTGACTATGCAAAAGCCTTTGACTGTGTGGACCACAGCAAACTCTGGCAAGTCCTTAAAGAAATGGGAGTGCCTGACCACCTTATCTATCTCCTGAGAAACCTATACATGGGACAGGAAGTAACAGTTAGAACTGGATATGGAACAACTGATTGGTTCAAAATTGGGAAAGGAGTACGACAAGGCTGTATATCGTCCCCCGGCTTATTTAACTTAACTGCAGAATACATCATGCGAAAGGCTGCACTGGAGGAATCCCAAACCGGAATTAAGATTGCCAGAAGAAATATCAACAACCTCAGATATGCAGATGATATCAATCTGACGGTAGAAAGTGAAGAGGAATTAAAGAACCTCTTAATGAGGGTGAAGAGTGCAAAAACCGTCTGAAGCTCAACATAAAAAAAAACAAGATCATGGCCACTGGTCCCATCACCTCCCGGCAAATAGAAGCAAAAGATATGGAGACAGTGACAGATTTTGCCTTCTTGGGCTCCATGATCACTGCAGATGTTGACAGCAGCCACGAAATTAAAAAATGCCTGCTTCTTGGGAGGAAAGCAATGACAATGACAAACCTAGACAGCATCTTAAAAAGCAGAGACATCACCTTGCCAACAAAAGTCTGCATAGTCAAAGCTATGGGTTTTCCTGTAGTGATGTATGGAAGTGAGAGCTGGACCATAAAGAAAGCTGACTACCAAAGAATTGATGCCTTTGAATTGTGGTGCTGGAGGAGGCTCTTGAGAGTCCCCTGGACTGCAAGGAGAACAAACCTATCAATTCTAAAGGAAATCAACCCTGAGTGCTCACTGGAAGGACAGATCCTGAAGCTGAGGCTCCAATACTTTGGCCATCTCACGAGAAGAGAAGACTCCCTGGAAAAGACCCTGATGTTGGGAAAGTGTGAGGGCAAGAGGAGAAGGGAACGACGGAGGATGAGATGGTTGGACAGTGTCATCGAAGCAACCAACCAAAATGAATTTGACACAACTCTGGGAGGCGGTGGAAGACAGGAGGGCCTGGCGTGCTCTGGTCCATGGGGTCACAAAGAGTCGGACATGACTAAACAACTAAACAACAACAAAAGATCATGCAAGTATGTGCCTTAATGAATTTATTATTCTGCAAAAGTGCTTTGAGTTTCTCTTATTTTCTTTTTGTTTGCACCTTGCTTCAAAGTAAAGCATACTGAGGATGCTGTTTCATTCATGCATGTTCTAAGCATACTTAGAACATCCCATGTACCAGATTTATTTATTTATTTATTTATTTATTTATTTATTTATTTATTTATTTATTTATTTATTCATTCATTCATTCATTCATTCATTCATTCATTCATTCATTTATTCATTTATTAATTCATTCCTTTTATACCCCGCCTATCTGTTCGTCGCGAACACTCTAGGCGGCTTACAACATAACATATAAAACAAGCATATATATAAAATAATTAAATAAATAATTAATTAGAAAAAAAAAAGAAAAATTTTCTCCAAGATGGCAAGAGAACAAGATAAATTATAACAGATAAGAAGAGAAGAAAAATTAAGAATTAACTGGGAGTGGGGAAGGCCTGCCTAAACATCTGCAACCAGGCACCCAGAAGAATGTACTTGTTATATCATTCTGCTGCAGAGGAGAGAAAGCTGGAATTACCAATTCATCTCAGATCTTCTCGCCCTACATGAACATTGGCTGAAATCCTGTTATCACAGTGAGATGCAACTAGAGTAGTCCCTGATAATCAATGGAACTTATAGAGAAATGAATTCACCAAATCCTCACAGATTCAATGGGTTTACTCTGGTTGCAAATTACTATGCTACACAAAGGGATTCCAACCTTTATCATGTCCATTTTCAATATAGTATTTAAGGCTTTCATGAGGTTTTCAAGAGACAAATCTGAAATACCAAAGTGTCCCAAAGTATGTGATGTGTTTAGGTTGCTTTGACAGGCAAAACAAAAACTAATTTGCAAATGACCAAAAGTTTACTAGAAAGCAACTACTTGAGAATATGACTTTAATTGTACACATATTTTTATTCATTAAGGTGAATAATCAAATTAAACCCTACACTATGTTGTCCCAGACTCATAATGCATTAATAAAGTTTTTTTTAAGCTTTGGCAGGGGGCCAGCACAGTCCATTAACTCCTTGCAAGTTGCAAAAAGAAGTAAAGTCATTTCAGGCTTCTTTGTCATTATGAATGAAACAGCAGGCAGCCTGTATGGAAACGTCACTTTGGATAGGACATTGGTAATGGATGCATTGCTGCTCAATCAAAGCAATATGGGGATAGGTTAATGCACTGAATCACAATCTAAACCCTGTTGCTTTGCAAAGCTAATTTAGTTAAGAGTGGAAGGAAAATGGCAAAAGATTTCAAGTAATGAAGACCTGTTTATTTTGCTAATAGGCTGTCACACTGCATCTGGTTTAACTTGCCCACTGTGAAAATCAGAAATTATACTATGCTTTTTGTGTGTGATTATAAACTGTTTTACTACAAACTGCTTAAGCTAATCTAAGTCTATTTTAAACGCAAAATAATTTTTCTTTATAAAAAAGAGGAAATCCTATCTTCTTGTGATTGTTCTATTATCTGAAGACATAAATAATTTCAACAATTGGTAACTAAGTGGCTGTCTTTACATTTGCCTAACCATTTGAATTAAAGTGTTATACTTTCCCCTTAAGCTTTATAATACCATCTGTTCTTTTTTTATGACTTTACAAACATTTCCCTTTGGAAAGGGGATTTAGTATTTTGCATCCTTTAAATGAAAAAGCAAACCTGAATGGAACTACATGCTTCAAAATGCATACCAATATCCAAGACTGGAAGAAGGAATTAAAACATCTCCCCTAAGGTATAGCTCTCTCATTACAACACAACACTGGCTAAAATGGAGTTAGGAAAATGTACTATTTCATGTCCTGGGAAAGGATTACACCAGGGGTGTCCAACCTTTCACCTTTCCTGGGCCACATTAGAATATGAAAATTTGGTTTGGGCCGCACATACATTTGGTTTGGGCCACATGGGGGGGCAGCCTTAGCCTTCCTCCGCAGCCCCGCTCCAAGTGCGCTTACTGGCAGCTGCAATCTTAGACAGCAGAGGCTGCCAGCTTCGACTCCGGTGGCTTTATGGGGCCGGGAGGGGGTCTGCCTATTGAAGGGGATGGTGCAATGCAGTCACGCATCCCCCCCGTCCCCTCCCCTGCCACTCCTTTCCGTCTCTCCTCCTCTACTGTTGTGATGTGCCCCGGCCACATTCCGGCCGCAAGCGCCGGCAGTGTAACTTGAAACTTTGGAATTTCTTTAAAAATAAAAAATTGCACTGGGCCGCATTACAAGCTAATCTGGGCCACATGCGGCCATCGGGCCACAGGTTGGACAAGCCTGGATTACACGATAAAACTCTGCACAACTTTCCAGTCTAGCTAAGGAATAATACAGTTTAATACATGCTGTCAACAAAATTTAGATGCTGTAGGTTTAATATTTAGAACTAAAAACACTGTATTTTACAGAGTAAATAGGATGCACAAACTTATCAACTGGCCATTCTCTTTTTAAAGCCTCAATAGGGGTGTGATTTAATTCATGGGCATAAAAACAATGGCCTAATTCCATCCCCCCCCCAGCTCCAGTAGGCTCTTTGAATCAGTGCAAACATGTACATCAACAATTGTCAACCTGGTTGATTCAATGGGTCTACTCTAATTTGTTCTGTAATTTGAACAATTAGATTTAAGCAGTATGTACTAATCCCAATGATTATAGACCAGTAGCTTTAACATCTGTTATTATGAAATGTTTTGAGAGATTGCTGCTGGATTACATTAAGGCTAGTCTTCCACCTTCTTTGGATCCATGGCAATTTGCATACAGGAGAAATAGATCTACTGATGATGCTGTGTCCATTGTACTCCATACTGTATTGAGCCACTTAGAACAACAGGGAACTTATGCGAGGCTGTTGTTTGTGGATTATAGCTCTGCTTTTAACACCATTCTACCAAATAGGTTGTTTTTAAAAATGATCAACCTGGGATTACCTCAGGAGATCTGCATGTGGATAAAAGATTTTCTGACAGATAGGCCACAGTCAGTAAGGATGGGATCCCACCATTCTTCTACCCTGGTACTAAGTACAGGAGCTCCCCAGGGCTGCGTGCTAAGTCCCTTCCTCTATTCCCTGTACACACATGATTGCACCCCACTATATAACACCAATGCAATTATTAAATTTGCGGATGATACGACAGTGGTGGGACTCATAAATAAGAACAATGAGTCTGCTTATAGAAAGGAAGTACAAAGACTGATACTATGGTGTAAAGAAAATCATCTCACACTTAACATCAAAAAAACTAAAGAACTCATAATTGATTTTAGGAGGAAGAGAAATGTACATTTACCACTGTACATAAATGGTGAGGAAGTGGAGAGAGTTGGTAGTTTTAAATTTCTGGGTACTTACATCTCAGAGGACCTCTCATGGACTATAAATGCCAACATGCTAATAAAGAAGGCACAGAAGAGGCTGTATTTCCTGAGAATGCTCGGGAAGTTAAATTTATCACAGCATTTACTTCTGTCCTACTATCGTAGCACCATTGAGAGTGTCCTAACCTATGGCATTCTGGCATGGTTTGGGAGTAGCTCTGTAGCGGACAAAAAAGCTCTATAGAGAACCATTAAAACTGCCCAGAATATCATTGGGCTCCAGCTACCAACCCTGGACGACATCTTCACATCCCGCTGTCTGAGGAAGTCACACAGCATCCTGAGAGACTCTTCCCATCCTGCTTATAACTTTTTTGAACTGTTACCGTCTGGCAGAAGATATAGAACAATTAAGACTCGGACCACACGTTTTCTAAATAGTTTTTATCCTAGAGCTATAATTGCAATTAATAATGAGCTTAAAGACCACCAGTAGTGAATAATTAGTTGGACTGTGTTACTTGGCCTGAGGTGTAGATGTTTGTATTTTTAGTGGGGAATTTTTTAGTGGGTGGGGAGTGTTTGGGGAATGTTATGTGTGTGCATGTGTCTGGTCTCTGGGTGTCTGTGAATTTCGTTGTATGGGTATACTGTGTATATACTTACAATGACAATAAATTATATTATTATTATTAATGTACAATATAAAACCAATAGCCTCTAATTTGAATTATTGTAGTGAGCTTGCCTTTGAAAATTGTCCAGAAAATTCAACTTGTCCAAAATAGGACAGTAAAAAAAACACCTTAAACTTAACTGAGTGATATCATTATACTATGCCAATGCTTTGTGATTAGCATGGGCTTCCAGTTTATTTCTAGGCAGAATTCATTAACTTCTCAAAGCTTGAAAGGCTTGGGATCATGTTACCTGGCAGATCACGTAGCACAGGTTCCCAATCTGGGGGTTCGGACCCCAAAAGAGGTATGCAAAGTATTTTTAGGGGGTTGCTATAGTTACTTTTAGTTGCAATTGTTTTTATATTTATGATATACACAATGCTTTTATTTTTATCTTATTGGCCCACATTTTAATCTGAACTGGATTTGCGGTTCTTAAATTCTTTCTCTGCCCACTAGGGCAACTTTTCCTTTTATGCACGCACATTACTTCTACCCTCTCCGAAACAGCCACTCCTGCTCATCTCTCTTTCTGCTCCTCTGCATCCACCTTCAGAAGAATGATTTCAGGCCTCCAGACTGGACTGTAATCCCGACTCAAAGAGGCCTGAATGAGGCAAGCACATAGTGCACACAAGGAATGTTGATGCCCGAGATAGCTGCAGAATTGAAAAGTTGTTGTCACTGTGGCAGCTGTACCTTTCGGCCCAACTGAGTCTCTGGCTCTTCTGGGTGCAGCTCGGGTCACACAAAGAGGGGACCTGGGCAGGGAGATGCCTCTGGGCTCTGCCTGAGTCATAGAGGAGGAAGGCAAGAGAAGAAGAAAAATAAGAGGCAGAGAGGGGGTGGGGCAGCAGACAGGGCCCAAGGGAGAGGTATTTATTTGAGCTTGAAGGACTTTTCACTGAGGGGGCTTTTTGGGGGGGATGGAGATATGAAGGGTTGTTTCCACACCTTAAAAAAAATTAATAAATTGAACTCTAAGTGTATTGACATTTTTCCCCTTCTCAAATGTTATGTGGTAGAGGCACATTTACAGGCCTCCCATAATTATGTATCATTATATTAATATTAATATAAGGGTAGAATTATATTCTGAAAAAATCTATTTTTTATATATTTTCTTTACCTCACTAAAATTCTTTTTAATGCAAATATGGCAGGGGATCACAGGGACTGTGACTTGAAAAAGCTTGGGAAACATTGATCAGTACAGATTCTATACCCATATAAACCTACTTGGACCTTAAGACCATCTTTCAAGGTTCTCCTTGGCAGGTAAAGTCAGGTAAGTGAAGAGAACTTTTCAACTGGTGGAACTACTGCTGTTGACTACTGCCTCCATGCTCGCTTGGTGCATATTTTATGCTCTTTCCAACACCAGCTGCGATCATCCCCAAAGCTCTTAGCCCTCTGTGGGGTGACAGAAGTTAAAAATAGTGGTACTAATTTTTAAGTCTTTCCATGGATGCTGGTTTTTAATCTGACTGCATGCTGCAGGTGCACTTACCTCAAGGATCTTGACTCTTCATTGTTTATGTTTTAATATGTGTTATTATGTAGATGGTTGCTTGAAGCTAATGACATTAGTGAGGGCTCGTCTAGAGGTCCTTCTGGAGCGGGCTAGAACAAGCAAAATAGAGTCGCTTGAGGTCTAATGGAGATGTGATATGCCATTTGGTGTGATCCTTGTATCCAAATTGCATATCAGAGCTCAAGCAACCCTGTATGATCCAGCTCCTTTCATTCTCAATTTCCAATATAGTGAAGTTGCTAAATAAGAGAGCCACTTCAGGATGTTGGCAAAAGGGCAGGAGAAGGGTTTTTTCCCCTAGACTCTGGCATACCATCACCATCATTGCACTCTTAAAGGTCTAAAATCAGAGACAGCATCAAGACTGCTGCTGAAAGTTTAATCCTACTTGCTCTAATAATAACCTTTATTGTTAGTGTTTTCCATACAAAATTTGTTATACTGTTATTACAAAGCTCTGTTTTCCTGGCAGATTTCACCCTGTGCATGACATGTCAAAAGGGAAGGGAAAAAGTGGAAACCAGAGATAGGCAAATATACAACTAAAAAAAGAAAAGAAAAGAAGGCATCATTATACGTCTATAAACAATGGCTCAAGTCAAAAGTAGTGGTGATGAAGATTCTTCCACTAATTAACTTTGTAACATTTTTCTTACCTGAAAGAGACAAAATAACATGTGGTTCTTGTACACAATCCAAAACCAAGGGTGTGTGTATGCTACCTCTTATAACACTACTGAAAATAATTGCGTACAAGGACCACATGGATTTCACCCTTTTTTGCTGGACTATAAGAGATACCCTGAACAGCTGATACCATGGCACCATCTGCAACCAAGAATGGGCACTGATTTAACATCATTCAAGCAAGACTGGAAACTAACACCTTCCCCCAACCACTATGAAACACCACTCATTTTGTTGTAATTGGCTTACCTAGTGCATAAATTAAAATTTTTGCCAACTTCTCAGATGAAAGGTTTACCACATTTCTTTGTGGCATCGCCCTGATGCTCATCTGAAAAGAAGGAATGTTAGTTTCCATGTCAAGCAATTCGGGCGGGGGAGTAAATGCTGAGTTGATAGCAGCCTTCTTTCCGGGGACTTAGGACAATCCAATCAACACTGCCAGAAGTGGAATTTAAAAACAACACTCCTGGTGTGACTTTGCAGCCCTGTTTTGAAACTGGCATAAACCTCTAATCATGATCTTTTGAAGTCTTGAATTTTTACTCCACTGTTAAGTGGTGTCTAGCCTGTTGGCCAGTATGGGCCAAAAGCCAGCATTTCTTTGGGATTTTTAGTGGTCTAATACAAGTAGCACCCTCCCTTGCCTTTAAATAGTTCTGACAGAGATTACTCAGAATTAACTACTGGTGCAAATGCCTTCTTTCCCGAGTTTATGAAGACTTTCGCAATAAATATGAAAATTAAATAAGATTACCTAGAAATGTTGCATGTGTTTATACCCCTAGACTGATGCTCTTTAACTCTGTATCTCATCTCCCACTGTACCCAAGGGAGGCCACGGAGACCCTTTATTGGTGTTTGGAGTCAAAGATAGATAGGGTGAGGTGAAACAGACTGAAATTAAATCCATACAGGACAAAGGTAATGTATGTTAAGAATGCAATGGACAGGTAAGATCATATGACAGCTAGTTTTGAACGGGGTTGAATTTCTTTTAAAACATAATGTCCATAGTTTCAGAGTACAGAATTTGAAATATTAGATATTCATATGTTGACTGTGGCCATGAATGCGTTCATACAACTGGTGCCCCAATTATATCAGTTCTTGATTCAGTCAGACCTGGTCATGGTTCTACACATACTACTTACATATCATCTGAACTACTAACTGATGATTATTAACTACACTAACCATACATTTTATGAGAAGACATGTGTAAGAGCATTATATTCATACAAGCGTAACAACTGACAACTTAATCTGCTGCACATAATAAGCCAGACCTTGGGAAATGGCACTTCTTCAGTTCTTATTAACAAAACCCCATTCTATTTCCACAGTTAACAAAGGCAAACTACTAGACTTTCCCCCGTTTCTTGCTTGCTAAATATAGCTTTATAGTAAAAGAAGGGCTTCTAAAATGCCATGATGTGGTTGAAAAGCTGTGAAATTTTATCTTATTTTTTCTTTGTTTGCAAATCTATGTCACGCTATAAACAAGCAGCCAATTCTGAGCCTACAATGACAGCAACACAGAAGTCCTGGAAAGTAGGAGGCCAAGTGCACACACATACGTTCAATGGCTTTGAAGTTAAATTAACAAAAAAAGTTCTCTTTCTAACCAGTTGTACAAGAATCAGTAGTGTTTGGGCTACTTCTGCTTGACTGGATTCTCTCATAAAAAGGTCACTTTTCAACTATAATGAGACTATAGTAAAGCATCTGCTTAGGGATTAGAGATTGTGCAACTCTGAATGGCAAGTACAACATAAACCAATTTCCTGTTTAACTCCAGATTTGCCAAACTGCTAAGCAGACAGCATGCACATCAGTGCCATGCTCGCTTTCACGATAGTAGAAATTCAGAAACAGTTTTTGCTTCTTGAAGTATGCTTTAAAAGAAAGCAAAAAACAAAGTGAAATGAGGAAATCCTAAATAGGAAGGTAGCTCAGTGTGGTTTAGGCATCTGCCTGCAGAGCCAGAGGTTGGAAGTTCAATTCCCCACTGTGCTTCCTGCAAGAAAAGCTAGCCCGTGTAGCCATGGGCAAGCTGCACGATGCCACGATGCCCCCAGAAGAAGGAAATGGCTAACTGCTCTGTGTATTCTCTATCTAGAAACCCTGGAAAGGGTCACCATAAATCAGAATTGACTTGATGGTAGATGATGATGATGATGATGATGATGATGATGATGATGATGATGATGATGATGATGATGATGATGATGATGATGATGATGATGTCCCCAGTCACAAAAGCACAAAGAGCAACCAAAAGGGAGAACACAGGATTGCTTATATAAACAAGAAACTGCAATGTTTAGTCAGATTAGAAATGAGAACCTGTTCAACCTGTTATTCACAACAAAAATAGTATTTCCAAAAAAAAAAAAAAACCACCCTGTACAAACTGTAACAAATGCTTGGTCAATTAATCTGTTAATTTGATTTCAAGAGTGCCCCAATAAATTAGCCAGACAGTATTCTAAGATCTGTATCCATACCTTTCTGCATGTTAAATGCTAACAAGAATTGCAAACATCAACCACAATTTAAACGGAATCATTTTCCTTCCTCTCATATAAAAGGAGGCACTCCTCTACCAAGTTACTGCATGCCCCGACCTGTGAGCATATAGGGCTAAATCTAAACACTACTCCCAACTGTAGTAAACCTATTGAATCAGTTCCTGAACAGGAAATCAAGACTTGTGAAAAATGCATTGCTTCAGTAGGTATACTCTTGTTGGGACTAGCAGCTGGATTAGGTGTATATGTTCACATGTCAAAGTTGTCTCTTGAGGGATATTTTCTCCTTTTGTATGAGAAAAGGCAAAATGTTTATATTAAATATGTGAACGAAACCTGCAATTCTTTTAAGAACATTTTGCTTCAGAACTATTATTCTACTCATATAGCAAATAGGCAGAGATCTATAGAACAATTCATTACATGCCTACTTAGATACACATCATGCTGTCTTATCAGGCAAATGTGTATGTGAAAGCAGCCTTAACTAATTACATTGTATATACTTAATCATTTTTATAAATCATGTACTAGCAATTCACTCTTTGCTATTTTCAACCATATACTTTAAATAACATGTTTGGTTTGTATTAACATGGATACACAGAATGGGAAGCAGGGTAGCTAAGTGTTTTGTTTAATTTTAAGTAAAGACAAGTATGACAGCATAAAAGCCAGACATGAATCAGCAATAAAATAGAACTGGATTAGAAGATGGTTCAAATGACAACAGCTTCAAGAAATCAACAGTATTTTATTTCTTTAGAGATACTTGGTTTTTTATGTGCATTTGATAGGCTCCAATACCTATTAACTTTAGTAGAAAGGGTTGCTCCTTATATTGCATTGTGTAAAAGAATTCTTGCACTATGTAAACAAGGCAACATTTGTCCAGCACAACACACCCTCTGGATTGCACCTTTCCCAGTTGCAAGTGGAAGGTCAACATTTGTTAACTTTTAAAAGAGTTTTAGAAGAAGTTGTCATGTTAGTCTGTGCTGACACATCAGGCAAAATAAAGAAAGAAAGAAAGAAAGAAGTCTTTAGATACTGAGAAAGTGAACTTGTCCATGAAAGCTCATATTAAAATACAGCAGTTAGTCTTTAAGGTGCCACAACATTCTTGTTTTCTTTATTTTTTATTTTGTTTTGCCTGATATTTTAAAAGCTGATAAGGCAGCTGAATTCCAGGTAACTATGACAAGGGACAATGCGCTTTTTCTTGGCATCCTTGCAGCAATTCACCCAGCTTAAAGGCTACAGCACACAACCTGAGAATTTACTTAACAAGTAATTAGGAAGGATGAGATATGAGTGAAAAATAGCTCACAATAATTATTATTTAGCTTGAATAAACCTAAGTAAATTAAAATTACCATTGATATGGATCTTTGCAATGTTTAAATAAAGACAGTAACTATTAGGGACCACCGGGCTTTATCTTGGCAAATGAGACAACTGATAGTTTGAAGGAGTCCATAAATAGAAACATGACCCGGGACAGGACAGGAGGATATCAAGCTAGGTGCCTCTGGAAACCGGTACTCATGAGTAAACTACTGCTTTGCTTAGGTAGAGGAAGAGGCATAAAACAGAACCACTTCCTGACTACAGCATCAAACAAGTGATTACATCTAAGTTGTGCACTTGTGGATTCAAATGACTACAAAGAAGGACATGCCACCCTGCCTTCATTCAAATGGAACAAGGAATCTCTAAGAAGCGGTAGCATTTCTTAAAGTCACTAATTTATTACAGGTTATGCATCATACTCTTATTCCAAGGTACTGTAAAGGAAAAATGTGCTAAATAGTGCGATCCTTTAAACTGACTTGAAACCCGACAGTCAGGAAGGCAAGGGTTCAGAAATTAGTATGACACCTAACAGAGAAGTGAGGCCTACAACAAAACGTTTCTTGTTCCAGTCAGCCATATCCTTTCCCATGATGCTCCTTCCACCAAATTTTACACCATAAAGATGTGTGCATTATATACCCACTGAACATGCTTAGCCCATAGCGAGCTATCCAGGAGTTCCCACCTGGATTGATTTGGTTTTACTGGTAACTTTTTTTTTGTACTGCTATATCTCTTAGGGATATTCCAAGTTTGCTACACAACTTGTCATGGGATGAGTTCAGAGAAATAAACTTCTGGGTTAGGCAATATCTTCATTAGAACACTAAGCTATTATTAAAAGGTAAGCTTTTGAATTATATAGAACAAGGGTTCCCTACCTTTTCTGACACCACAGACCAGTTGGGGAAAGTGGGGCATCCACCACGCTCACGTGCATGCACAAAGGGACGCTCACATGCACACACGAAGGAATGGGAGCGCTCGTGCAGGGCACACTCACATGCATGCACAAACGGAGGTCAGGGGCACTTGCACACGTGCGTGAAGGGGCTGTGCGGGGGGGGAATGCATGCAGGGTGGGTGGGAGATCTGTTTCTGGGGCCCCATCTGGCCCAAGCCACAAATCGGCACCAGACCGTGGACCAGGGATTGGGGACCCCTGCTATAGAACTCTTCACCAAGGAATAAGATGGAATAAAGATTTAAGCCAAAAAGTTAAAAAAAAAAAGGGCCATATGGTCATAACTCACGAAGTCTGACTGCCAAGAAATCAAAATGGAGTTTCAGATTCTACATGAGACAGACTCACATACAAAAGTATCAGTTTATAGGCTCTCCACCTCACTAAAGACAAAGATGGGTCTTAGGGTGGTACTACACTGGATTTGATCACAGCTGTTATTATGCTTGAAACTGCAATCAGTGCTCACAGAGTGCTACAGATTTTTTTGAGATTTCAGACTGGATGGGATGGGATTCACATTCCAGCTCACCCCAACTTCACTTCTTTCCTTCCTTCCTTCCTTTGGTCCCACCTCTGCCAATATGACAGGGAAATGGAGAGACATAGATACAGGAAATAATAATAGTGATGCCCAGCAATAAGGTGAAAGAATGATCTAGCACTGATTTCATATATGTAAGAAATTTTAAAAATTTAAAAATTTGGAGGACGATCAGGGGAAAGAATGCAGAGTCATATTCTACAGTCCTGAACATCATATTCCGTGTGCCTATGTTACCAAAAGATCATGTACAGACATGCCCCATTTTTACAAGAACGTATCACAACCAACCACACAAGGAAAAACCCAATCGGAATTGTTCCAGCTTGAAAAAGTAGCATCTCCTCACCAGCAGAGGAAAAAAAGCTGCTTTGGGAGCATAAAGGGTTGGAGTAATCTGAATCAGCCTTAGCATCATGTGGTCAGTAGAAAATACTTAAAATTCATCTGTTCTTTTAAGTGGATCAAATCCTACAATATTTGATCATGTAGGTGCAGCCCTAGTCCTATACAGATCTGCCAAGTATCATGGCGTAGACCGTCCATTCTTTGTCCATAGCCATCGCATGCAGCCCAATTGTCAGACCTTCTGCTTGAACTCCAAGGTTTATGTTATCTTTGCCTACGAAGAACTCAAAGGTGTGCCATACCTGCAACTTTTTAGCGACACAGTAAAGGCATCACCTAAGCCAAAACTGTCTTTCCAAGCTTATTCACACCTTCCTTCTTATGTACAAAATTTCCATTTTGGCTACATCAACACATCTCTAAACTTTGGAAACACTACTGAAATTTACTTTTCAGATTAAATTTAAAACAAACTTTGTTGAACAGTACAGCTAAAAACATACCAACACCGGACAAGTTCCTCACATTCAGAACACATAAAAACACTCTGCATATGTGAACTTTTATTATATCATTTTTTAAAAAAAGAATTGCTCACGTTATCCTCTCACCCTCCCAATTAGCATTTGTATCTATACTTTTAAGCCCAGACAACATATATTTTTTTTACCTTTTACAATCCTACACAATTGCATGACATTCTGCTTTCACAACCAAATTCCATTAAAACCTTAGGAGGCTGTTTCATGAATGAGGATATATTCTCTTGTGGTGTCATTGT
This sequence comes from Pogona vitticeps, assembly GCF_051106095.1. NCBI lineage: Eukaryota > Metazoa > Chordata > Lepidosauria > Squamata > Agamidae > Pogona > Pogona vitticeps. Next base: position 223,902,951 of record NC_135784.1, on the reverse strand, counting down.
TTTACTGTTTCCCATGTTTATTTGGACAGATTCATAGCACCGGGTAGGAAATGTATTGGTTGGCAACTTCAGTTTTGGAAGAGAAAGTAAACACATGGCGATTAGCAAACAGTAAACTCTACTGTGGTTAATTTTGACTTACAAAAAGGCAGACAAAAAGCAAAAGAAGTGGGTGGAAAAATTGTTATTATACTTTCAAAACAGGAGCTTTGGCTCCTCAGTAGCTTCCTCAGCCTTCACTGGAAAACTTCCAGAACTATGTTTTTATGCTATTACTTGTTACTTTTTTTTTCTCTTAGCCCTGTGTATGAAATAATGCTTCTTTAAAAATCAAAGTACTTGAGACTTTTAACTTAGGTGATATGAAACAATCCAAAAATATAATTTATACACTTATCTTGCTGTTGGCAAATTGAGGCAGTGATGGAGGGCTGATTTATTGAAATCTGGCTTTTTCATGTATGACTTGATTTATAGTAGTCTAAACCTTTAAAAAATGAAAATATCAAAATATGTGTATATTTGTTTGCAAGTAAGGGTGCAATCAGATGGCTGCAAAGGAAGCAATGGTATATACTGTTGGTGGAGTGGTTTGGGTGAGTCTGTTTCCTGGTGATCACACAACGATGAGCTCCAGCCTGACCTCAAAATGTAGAAGCCCTACAGAACCAAAAAAGGTCCTGCTTGGCACAAATTGGGCTGGGCTGGGACACGTTTCCTGCTTCATTTTGTGATCACCAGGAAATAAAGTTGCACAGGACAGTTCCACAAGTGGTCCCAATTGTTATCTCTTTGTGATGACAATAAAATTGTTTTTATTGTACTGTATATGTTGTGAGCTGCCCAGAGTAGACTATGTCTAGATGGGCGGCATATAAATGCAATCAATCAATCAATCAATCAATCAATCAATCAATCAATCAATCAATCAATCAATGATGCTCTAATCCTACTGAACTCAATGAGTCCCCTTTCTCAGTAGACAGGCCACAGATAGCACTAGAAATTTCTCAGAATGAAAAAGCTTTGTGTGCTCCAACTGATTAAACCAGTAAGAAAGTATAAATAAACGGACAGAAATGTTGGTTCCAACATTAGAGAAGGAACAACATTCTGAACTCTTGTGAAAAGCTTTTGCAATTGAACTGGGAATTTCAGCTTGACGGACAGAGAGCAAAATCCTGTTGATGTAGTTCAACCAGCATAAACTGGATCTAGGTGCTAGAAATAATGAACTAAAACAAACTAAACATTTCCTATCCTCCCCTTTCAGCATTTGAGGCTGTCTATGACTCTCTTTTGCCCTGGGGAAGCCTTTGGGAGACTCTGGACTAGGGAGGGACCCGTTAACAATTAAAACAAATCCTGCTAGATCTCCGCTACTGGGGCAAGAACAACTGGTGGGAACTGCTAACTGTTAAAGGCTCCCCCTCCTACCCCGGTCTGGAGGCTTCCAAAGACTTCTTATGGGCAAAAGGGGAGGGGGACAGAAAGCTTTCATTTCAATTAATTATTTCTGGTGCTCAGATCTTGTTTTCATTGGCACAACTACCTCAACAGGATTTTGCACAGAGAAAGATGAGCTTCCCAGTGTAGTCTGCCTGCCTACTTGCTTGATCATTTAAAATATTGTTATCTTGCCTTTCTCCTTAAAAAAAAAAACAAGGCACCATACAGCATTAAAAAAAGAATATTTAAAGCTAGAAAGAATAAGTGTATAAATACTGAAAGGGATCAAACAAATACCACACTAAAAAAGGTAAACAAAAGCAACACTAAAATCATATTCACAGCAGTAAAGCATAACAATCCATTTTTAAAACCCCATTCAGGCAGCCAGGGAAAGCCTATCTGAAGAGGAAGGTCTTCACCTGCTTGCAGAAGGACAGCAAAGATGGAGCTAGTCTAGCCTCCTGTGGGAGGGAGTCCGAAAGTCTAGGAGCAGCAACAGAGAAGGCCCTCTCCCATGTCCCCACCAAACATATCTGTGAATGTAGTGGGGCCACAAGAAAGGCCTCTCCTCATGATCTTAACACCTCGGCAGGCTCACAAAAGGAGATGCTGTCCTTCAGATAGCTTGGACCAAAGCTGTTCACAGCTTTATAGGTTAGAACCAGCACTCTGAACATGCCTGGAGATTGATTGCCAGCCAGTGGAGTTGCTGTGATCCCTATGACCATTGGCTGCAAATGTTTTAGACTTGAAGTTTCCTGACATCTTCCAGAGGCAGCACCACGTAGAGTGCATTACAGTAATCCAGTTGGGCGGTAATTAAAGCATCTGTCACCATGGCCAGATCACACCTCTCCACGAAGAGGCACAGCTAGCATCATAATTTAATTGTGTAACTTCTGGATACCACACAAACCTGGGCATCCGGGCTGAGAGACAAATCCAGGAGCACCCCCAAGCACCACACCTGTATGTTGAGAGGGAGAGTAACCCACTTATGCATAGGAATGTGGAAAAAGTGCTACAAACACTGATCCCAGGGTAAAAGAAAACCGAAATAGACCTAAAATATGCAAGAATAAATGTCTAGGCCCCTCTTTCTCTTTCCTCCCCCCCCCAAAAAAAAACCCACCACACATTCCACCTGGTTATATTTTGTCATGTATTTCAAGCAGGCCAAAAATATAAAGAGTGGGACTGCAGATGGATCTCCCAATTTTGTTCCTAGGCTGATTCAGTGATTTGGACTTGATATCATACTTGATCCAGAACCCATCAAACTTGGTCTGGGTTCTGAATCCAGATCATTTTGAAAATTAAGATCATTCACTCTAGTATTTGCTTGGACTGAAAAACCAAAACAACTATAACTTTGGGAGGGTGTTAACTGATGTATGTGAACTGGAGACCTCAGAGCGATGAGAGCTACCAAGTGCATACCTGAAGGAAGGAGGCTGACAGAGAGGATAAGAGAAGTAATGAGTGCCTTTCTAGAAGAAGGAAGTGTCTCAGTTCACCTTAAAAGGGAAGTTATACAAGCTTTTTTTGAAAAGTCCCATGTCTCACTGTGCTGAATAACAATTGGTCAGTTTCAAATATTCCATTCTTGGGCAAGGTTCTAGAGTATGGGGTACCTTCTCAGCTTCTAGGCGAGAGTGACCATGTCCTTCTAGAATTCTTGATTTCAAAGGAAACAAAAGCAGAGTGTAGCCCACATACGTCTGCTGGATTTTTAAAAAGCCAATTTTAATAACCTCAGAACAAGAATAAGAAAGGCCCCATGGCAGGAGTTCCTAACAAGAAAAGGAGTCCAAGAAGGGTGGGAGCTTCTTAAAAAAGAAATTCTAGAGGCACAACAACAAGCAATTCCAACAAGAAAGGGGGGAGGCAGCAAAAAAAGGCCAGTGTGGCTTCACAAAAAGTTCAGGGAGGACCCAAAAAACCAAAAGAAGCCATGTACAGGAAATGGAAATAAGGCCAGTCCACCAAGTATGAGTACAGACAAGTAGCAAGGAAATGCAGGGATGGCATTAGGAGAGCAAAAGCTGAGAATGAGCTGAGGTTAACTAGGAACACTAAAAGCAATTTTAAAAAGCATTCTTCAGGTATGTGAGTAGCAAAAGACAAACAAAAGACATAGTGGCACAGCTCTGCAAGAGAGATGGAAAAATGCTAACAGAAGACAGAGAAAAGGCAGAGGTGCTTAACTCCTAGTTTAGTTCAGTCTTTTCCCATTAGACAGACTATGAACTTTCAAACAAAATGGAAGTGCCGGGGGGGGGGCAGGATTGCAGCTGGACATTGATAATCAAATAGTCATGGAATACTTTACCACCTTGAACGACATCAACAAGATGTACTGCATCTGAGAGTACTGAAGGAACTGGCTGAGAAACTCTCAGAACCACTATCCATTGTTTTCTTGAAATCATTGGAAGCAGGGGAGGGGCCAGAGGATTGGAAGAGGGCCAATGTTGTCCCTATTTTCAAAAAGGGCAAAAAAGAGGAACCTGGAACTACAGGACAGTCAGCCTGATGTCAATCCCAGGCAAAATTCTGGAACCGATCGTAAAGTGGTCATTGTGCAAACACCTAGAAAACAATGCAGTAATAACTAGAAGCCAACATGGATTTGTCAAGAACAAATCCTGCCAAACAGATTTCATCTCATTTTTTGATCAGGTCACCCCCTGATAGACAGAGGGACTGCTGTTGACGTAGTATATCTTGACTTCAGCAAAGCTTTTGACAAAGTGCCCCACAATATCCTGATTAGCAAGCTAACTAGGTGTGGGCTGCATAGATGAACTGTCAGGTGGATACACAGTGGGCTACAGAATTGTACTCAGAGGGTGGTGATTAATGGGTCCTTCTCTGACTGGGATGAGGTAACTAGTGGGATACCCCAAGGCTCAGTCCTGGGCCCAGTGCTCTTCAATATTTGTATTAATGACTTAGATGAGGGAGTGCAGGGAATGCTTGCCAAATCTGCAAATGATACCAAATTAGAAAGAATAGCTAATATCCTAGATGACAGAAACCAAATTCAAAATGACCTTCATAGGATGGAAAACTGGGCCAAAAGCAACAGAATGAAATTCAACAGGGATAAGTGCAAAGTACTGCATCTTGGAAAAAGAAACCAATTTGAGTTACAAGATACATGCCTCAACAAAACTACGAATGAGAAGGGTCTTGGAATTGTAGTAGATCACAAGCTAAATATGAGCCAACAGTGTGATGTGGCTACAAAAAAGGCTAATGCTATTTTAGGCTGCATTAATAGAAGTATAGTTTCCAAATCCCACAAGGTGCTAGTTCCCTCTATTCAGCACTGGTTAGGCCTCACCTTGAGTATTGTATCCAGCTCTGGACACCACACTTTAAGAAGGATGCTAAGAAATTGGAACAAGTTCATAGGAGGTCGAAAAGGATGATCAAGGGGCTGGAAACCAAGCCTTATGAGGAAAGGCTGAAAGAACTGGGCATGCTTAGCTTTGAGAAAAGAAAGCTGAGGGGTGATATGATAGCGCTTTTCAAATATTTGAAAGGCTGTCATACAGAGGACGGACAAGATCTTTTCTCAATCATCCCAGAGTGCAGGACACACCACACTGGGCTCAAGTTAAAGGAAGTCAGATTTTGGCTGAATATCAGGAAAAACTTCCTAACTGTTAGAACAGTACGACAGTGGAACCAATTACCTTGGGATCTGGTGAGTGCTCCAACACTGGAGCCATTCAAGAAAAACCTGGATTATTACCTGGCAGATATATTTTCATTCTATTTCTGCGTTGAGCAGTGAGTTGGACTTGATGGCCTTGTAGGCCCCTTCCAACTTCATTTTTCTATAATTCTATGATTCTCTCTAAATCCATTTCACTCTGGCTTCAGGACTGGCTATAAAGCAGAATTGGCTTCCTTGGTGAGGATCTATGCCAGAAACAGGACAGCAGCTCAGTGTCCCTGCTCGTTCTAGTAGACTTCTTGGCAGCTTTCCATAATGTGTAGCCTTTATAATTAAAATTGTAAACCGCCCGGAGAGTGCTTGTAGCGCTATGGGGCGGTATATAAGTCCAATAAATAAATAAATAAATAAATAATACCAATCATGGTATCCTTCTAAGCAATTTCTTAGGGTTGGGACATGGAGGCACTGTTTTGGAGTGGCTCCAGTCCTTCCTGGAGGATCAACCTTTGAAGTCGGTGCTAGGGGACTCAATCCTGGATATTGGTCTGTGGGTTCCCTCATGGTTTTGTTCTGCCTTATTTAATATTCATGTGAAACTGTTGGGAGAGCTGGTGCCTCAAGCTCTGGCTTTTGGTGCCACTGTTAATGCCACTACTATCCAGATGACCCTCGATACTTTTCAGTAGTAGCCTTTTCAGTGCCAAATCAGTGGCTGGTGTGAGTTAACAGTTTCAGTGTGAACAGTACAACTTACTCCGTACACAGCAGACATGCTTCTAGTCTGTCAAAAGACAGGTCACAGACTAGGCATTCATGTGTTATGGGTGGAGTTACAGTTTTCCTGAAACCCAGGTGGATGTGCTCCTGGATTCATCTCTGAGCCTGAATGCCTATGTTTGGCAGTGACAGGGATGTGTCTTCTGACTAAAAACCACTGCACCAGTTATGGCTATTAATTAAGATGCTATGGTGATATATGCCTTCATTACAACCCATTTGGGTATTGTATGTGCTGTACATTGGGCTGCCTCTGAAAATTACTGAGAAATTTCAGCGTCCAGGTTACTGCAAGTAGTCCCTGACTCTAGAGCTTGTTACGTGAAGAGTAGAAATTCTTGTTAAAATAGCTACCAGGGTTACTACCGTAGTTCATTTCTGGCACAATTACAGAGCTGGTTTTGACCCACATAGCTTGGGGTCAGGCTATCTGAGGAACTGTATCTCCCCAAATGAGCTGCCCCAAATTTGTTGATATCTGGGCAGAGGGCTTTCTCTTGGTCCACCACCCTTAGAAACATGCAACGAGGGCTTTTTTATCGCTCTTCCTAGCCTGGGAAACTCCCTTCCAAGGAAATCAGGCTCCCCCCCCCACCGCTGCCCTTCTGCTCCCAAGCAAAGACGTTTGTTATCAGGCAGAATTCTAAGAAAAATGCTGCTAAGAAAGGGGTCTTACTGAGGAAGTTATATATATATTTATCCTTTTAAATGTGTTTTTAACTAGGTGTTATTTAATAGTTTTAATTATTAATATGTCTTTTTTAAAATAATGTGATTTATTGTATTTAACTGCTTTGATGCTTGTTGTTTAAAATCTTTGTAAGCGTTTTCCGCCACTGAAATAAAAACAGGATATTAAATAGTTAAATAAAGAAACAAATAAATATTCATATACTTAGTAGAGTGTTCAGTCTTGACATTTATTCTAATTTTTTCCTCTTGCTGTTCCCCTAGTAGTGGCAGAATCATTCGAGTAGCCTGAGAAAATCCCCAAGTTTACACTTGAAGAACTGTACCAAGAACTTTCATTTTTACCAGTTCACTCATCTGTAAATAACTTTATAACTACCACAAATCCTCTGAGTAGCTAAAGGATACCTATTTTTATTTTTAATTGCTAAATTATTTTTATTATTTACCTCCTCTTCCCCCACACCCCTCCATTCTTCCTCTCCGCTCTCCCTTCTCTCCCAAGCTTATTCCAGCTCACTCTTCTTTAAATCTTCCCCAAACATACCTTCCTCTGGACTCATTAATACTCTTAAATATTTCCATCCCTACTGTTTCTAGTATTCTAACATTATCGTAAATACACAGAACCTTTTACCTATGAATAATAATAACCAGTTTGTTTAAACAAAAGACTAACTAAACCTCCTCCTTCCCAGTATTCTTCTTCTTTTCTTGCTGCTTCTTCTCTACTGCTTGATCCACAGAAGTGCTTTCTATCTAAAGGACTGCTAGGTTGGAACTCATGAATTAGCAGTGTTTCAATTTCTCCATTTTCTTGCTGCTCATCTTTTTCATCCTTTTCAGAGCTGGAAAAGGAACTTGAATCTCATCTATTAGCCTTAATTTTTCCAAGTTTATGCATTTCTCAATAATGCCCATTTCATGCAGCCATTGCAGACTTCACTCGCAAGTTTCCAAATGATGGTACCAACCACTACATAAAACTCTTAAGAACAATGGATAGCCCCAATTGTATTTAATTTCATTCTTTCTTAAAATAATGGTGATGGTTTTCGTTTGTCTTCTACATCTTAAGGTTTCAAAACACAGGTCCAGAAAAATTTGAATCGTTATCTGCTTGAATTTTAACTGATCTTCTTTCTATATCTTTTTTTATTAGCTTAACAATGTAACAGCAATATTACTGAAGTACTGAACTGAAAAACCACATAGTAGGCACTTGGTAACCACACAGTGCTTGGCTAGCGGTGGACAGAAAGAGAGAGACAACTAAATTAAAGGCAATATTTCCAGGAAATAGAGTCCCCTCACTGGAGGGCATCATACTAGAGCCCTGAAGAATATGACTAGATTTCTGTGTTAACATATTGTTGCACTGAATACTCCAAAAAGGTCATATGGAATAGTCAGAAAGGTAAGTTGTAGAACTATTTTTCATATTATGGTAAACAAAACCAGTAGGAATGAAGAACAGTTATAAAAATATGCAGTATCAAATTTTGTGTCTTTTCAGAAATGTAGAAAATGTAAACCTACAATTAAAACTGAAACTGATGTTATACCATATGAGACTGTATATATGAGTTCACATATTTCACAGTTGTTAAAATTATATGTATGGGACAGCAACATAAGTATGGGAAGAAGGTCATATTACAAGTTTATACTGGGATCTCCAAAATAATGGTCTGAATATTCTGTCAGACCTTCCAATACAGAACCATCACATATAAAACAGGGCACATGACCATACCAAGCCACTACTGAATGTAAGTTCTCCTTTCTGTAGCCCTGCCAACCATTCTAAAAACCTGCTCCAGAAGGTTTTCAGATCTCTGAAGCATGTTTTGAGGGCCATGGAGGGTTGTGAGGAGAGAGGAAGAGAGGTCCTATGCTACTGCAAGTATAGAGATAGATTTAGTGTCCCACTCTCAGAACAATCAGAAATTCCCAAGTGGGGAAAAACATATTCTTGCTAGAACTGAACAAATTCATGTTTCTAATCTCCTTTATAAATTATTTCAGGTCACTGTAGCATCCATAAATGAACACTAAAACCAATGTACCACATTGTTTACCACTGGTAAGTACAAAACAGTCAGTAAACAGTATTCAGTAATTAATAAAGACCAAAAGCATTTCCTTCCACAAAACCTGCAGCTGAAAACTTGCATCCGCCAGGCCCAGTTAGTTCATTTTCAAACAAAAGTAGGAAATGGCTGTATCCTAGCACTTCACAGTGACCACATGAGTCAGTGCTTTGGAACGCCTATCTCTATTCTCCACTTTTAAAAAAAAAGTGCTGATAAACGCCAACAACTGTTCAGATAAAGCCGTATACCCAAAGACATTTCAACTTGTCACTACTGTAGTGAATTGAAGTACTATAACACAAAAGCTTTAAAGAGGGTAAAAAGACTCCTAAAACCAAATTTTGGCTCAGCCATGAACAGTGAAGGTGATTGCAGCCATATGACTGTTGCTCCCTCAGGGATAAACAAGGCCCACAGGGTCAACTGGGTCCAGCTCAGGCTCAGCTACCTCTTGCTAGCCCACTCCTGCCTCTTTCCTTACAGAAAGAGTTTCATGTCCCACCTGAGATCCCAGCTTGACAATTTGTTCTTGGGGAACGAAAGGCAAGAAACAGGAGAGTTTCTAACTTGGCGACAAGGTGTTCTTTTCTGATACTGTGAAGTGAATGAACGATGAAAGTTTGCTTACCTCTCTGTGTATTTAAGTATGAATGCTTGCTTGTTTGCCTAGCTCCACCTGTATGTGTGGGTGCATACGCACACATATGTATGTGTGTGTGTGTGTACCTGTGTGTGTATATATATATATACATATATATGTATGTATGTGTGTGTGTGTGTATACACACACACACACATGTATATCTGTGCTTATATATACCTACATATCTGTGAATATACCCATTTTTGTCTCTGCCTCTGTCTGTCACTCACAACTCTGTCAGAAGTGGTTGCTGCATTTTCTGTCCTACTAACAGAGCATACATCAGCCCCAGTGATTGACTGTTAAGTTGCAGCACTTTGAAGGAAAACCCTGTAGTAACAGGAAACTTTTTCAGTCAAGCCCATCTGAATTCACTGGAGCTTGCCTCTGACTGGACATAGTTACAGAAAGAAAAAAATAAACTCAACACTAGGAGTAAAAGTAAGTTTTCTGGCTGCTGAAGATTTTCACTTTAAAAATCATGTTATAACTCAATCTAGATACTGATTTAGCTTCTTTATAGCACATTAGAAATAATACTGTTTCTTTTTATTTAGGAATATTCAGAGAATAATTCAGCTGAAAAATTCAATCTCGGAAAACAATTCATATTCACAACAAAGTGAAGCAGGACACTTTGTGTTAGATGCTCTCAGACCAATGATTTTTAAAAAATCTAATTGGCTTAAATCACTATGTAAATAATGATTTACATTTTAAAAATCAATTTGATTTAAATAAAATCCACCCTGGATGCTCTTATATAACATTTAATATTCAGTACACAAAACTATCTCTATAAGAAACATATTTGTATATAGGAAACATTTGCATTCTCACAGATGACCCTAGAACTAACAACTATTAACAAATGAACATTAACAGCAATTTTCATGTCAGCAGAGATAAGTCCTCATTTGAGGAACCACAAGTTTATTCTCTCCCTCAATTGAGGGCAAGATATTTCTGGCACTCTCAAAACTTGAAAAAAAATAGAATATGTATTCTCAAAGGCTTTCACGGCCTCACTACTGCAGGAGTATACTGTGGCCAGGTATATATTGGAACCACAAAATGCAGCATCCACACCAGAACATGAGATACACTGCAGACTAAAACAACCAGAAAAATTGGCAGTAGCTGAACATGCCCTGAAACAAGCTGGACATGAAATTCTATTTCAAAACACAGAAGTACTGGACAATGCTAGCAATCATTATGCTAGACTGCACAGGGAAGCCATTGAACTCCATGAACACCAGCAGAGCTTCAACAAAAAAGAAGATAGTCTAAAACTCAATAAAGCCTGGCTCCAGCACTGAAAACACAGCCTGCAAAACATCAATGAACTCTACCCAGTCACAAGGACCGGTTGTCACTGCACACCAAAAACCAGCTAACGACACCCATCAATCACAGTGACAGATCATCTCTCCCCTTTAGCACAACAAAAAACACGCTGATCAGCATAATCATCCAATCTCCTGAAAAGGACAAAAAGCTGATCCCACAGCTATAAATACTCAACTATCCCACAAACTGCACCAGAGCATAGAGTTCTAACTCCTGTCCTCTGAAGATGCTGGCCACAGAGACTGGCTAAACGTTAGGAAGAAAAACCTTCAGAACATGGCCAAACAGCCCGAAAAACCTACAACAACCAAAATGAGAATAGTTATTTTGTGCAAAGGAAGCGAATCCATGCAAATAACACTATAACACAAGCAAAAGAAATTGTATAAAAGTATTATGTGTGTTGCATTACTGCCAGAACTTCAAAGGGTATGAAGCTTCAGAGGAGTTCTTTACTTCTTTTTCAAACAATAATCAATTCCTTCTTTGCTGGTTGTGTGTCTGTGACCAGAAGCAAGAAAGTGATTGTTAGGTAGTTTCCAACCTTGGGTCCCCAGATGTTCTTGGCCTAAATCTCCCAGAAGCCTTCACCACTAGCTCTGCTGACCAAGATTTCTGGGAGGTATAGTCCAAGAACATCTGGAGACCCAAGGTTGGGAAACACTGTGTTAGAGGATGACATTTAATCCTTCCAATTGACATTTCCATATTGCTTTTTCCCCCTACTTACTTTCTTCTAGATAATCAAAACAACATTGTCTTTAACATCTGATCTTTGGCAACTACGTCTACACAGTCTGGACCAAGAAAATGTTATTCATGCTTTTAAAGATGGTTGTGCTTTTAACTGAAAGCTTCTGCAGGTCCTAGTTATTTTATTCCTTCCCATACAGTGCAGCTAGCATAGTGATTAACTGCTTCTTCATTAACAGTTTATGTTCCCCAAGGTCTTCCTAGGATTCACTCCTTTTCTTTTATACAGAAATGTCTTTGTAGTTATTTTGCTATAAAGAAAGGTGGTTGATGTATTGGAAACTGCAGAGAACAAATACCATTTAATGTGAGAATCCTGTGTGTAAGTAAACAGTACAGAATGATCTTGTCCTCACTGTTGTATAATAGCGATTGTATGAAAATTCCATTCCAATTCTACTTGAAACAAATGAATAAAAGCAATCCAGGGTGCTGAAGAGTTCTAATGTGGAGCAACTCCATTTCTCTTACCTCCTTGTAACGGACTGTTCTTCTTTAATGATGTTGTTTGACACTAACATCAAAAAGCAAAGCAAGAAAGAGTGCTGGAAGATGCAATTTCCTGATCAGAAAGTACTCAATTAGCTACTGGGGAGCAATAAAGGACACGTACAAATATCACTGCTGTAACAATGTAACTAGATTGTAGTAGAAAGGTATCTAGGGGCAGATGAGGGAATTATTTTTGTCTTTTAATGTTCAGATTTGCAGCTTGAGTGTCTCCAGATTCATCCCTGAGCCTGGTGCCCAGTTTTCAGTGGTGGCTGGGAATGCATTTGCACAGTTAAAACTGATGCACCCTCTGCGCCCATTCCCTGAGATGTCAGATTTTGTTATAGTAACACATACCTTAGTTACATCCCACTTGGATTACTGTTATGTGCTCTACGCAGGGCTACTTTAGAAGATAGTTCAGAAATGGTTTAACATGCAGTTGCCAGACCACTGACTAGGGACAGTTAAAAAGGGGAATATAACACCCCTGCTACAACCTTCCTGTTTCTTAAGATCTTCAGAGGAATCCTGACACTGCAAGCACATTTGAGGGGGGCACAAACAAAGGTCTTCTTTGTGGCTGCTCCCAAGTTGTGGAATGCTTTCTCTCAAGAGCTTAGGTTAGCCCACTCCCTTTTATCTTTCCATTGAAAGTTGAAGACCCATGTCTTCAGGAAGGCTTTTAATAACCATATCTAAGTCCTTGGATGCTGGTTTTTAGCTAAGTAATTTTGTTTTTAAAGTGTTTAATTTTTAATCACTTAATACATGTTTAATTATTATTATAATTTAATTGCTTTTTAATGTGCTTTTTAATTTATGTTTTTAATTTTACTTGTTTTAACACTGTAAGCTGCCTGAACTCCCCTGATCAGAAAAAAGGCAACCTACAAATAAGGCAAAATAAATAAAAATAAATTTAAATGGAGGCTGATTTGCATAAAGGTAAAATGGAAAGTTCGATGCTGCAGGACTCATGTACCTTAAGCTTGGAATATGAGATGCATAACTAAGGTAACCTGGAAAGGGTAAAACAAGAAAAACACTGCAAACTTGGTGTGAGCGAACTAAAGTAGAGAAGAACAGGACATTTTTAATCAGACAATTATGAAGTGTTTTACTCTAGAAATGACAAAACCAGAAGAAATAGTGCAGCTGTAATACTGAGACAAGATATAGCACAGGTAGTTTAGGCTATAATGCAAACAAGGTTTGACTAAATATTATACAGTAAAGGCTATCAGAACATGCTATCTGAGCAGGATAAAATACAGGTGGAAACAACATACTGAAGGATTATACAAGAGTGGTGAAAGTATAGCAAATTCCTGTGATTAAAGAACCTCTATCCATTTTGAAACAGTAAATTGAAAGTCCTAGGAAGAAATATGCTACTAGGAATAAGTGGGATGCTGATATAATTATTTCAAGCTAAAGAGACTAAGCCTGTCAGAATCTTAACAAGAATATGCCAACTAATATGGGCAACAACACAGTGGGCCAGAGACTGGAAAAATCCTATATATATTCCAATCCCCAAGAAAGAATAATGCCAAGGAATACAGTAATTAAAAGACCATTACTCAAATTTCCCATGCAAACACAGTGATGCTCATGGTATCACAAACATAGGCTTCTACCTTATATGGTGTGAAACATGCCTAAGGTTCAAGCTGGATTTTGAAAAGAAAGAGGCACTTGAGTTCATATTGCAAATATCCACCGGATAATGAAGTACACCAAAGAATGTCCAAAAAATAATCAGTTTCTATGGTTTATAGATTAAAGCAAAGGCTTTCACTATATGGATCATGAGAAGCTATGGATTGACCTAAAAGAAATGGGTGTGCCTCAACACTTGTTTGTTGTGTTGCATAACTTGTAGTGTGGACAAGTTACTATTAGGATTGAAAATGGAGAAACAGAATGCTTTCCCATAGGCAAAGGTGTCAGACAACAGTGTATTTATCTCCTTAATCTGTACACAGAATGGAAAACTCGATTAGGTTCAGATGAAGGTGGAGTGAAAACTGGCAAAAGAAACATTGATAATTTAAGACATGGAGCGGATACCATATAACTGGAAGAAAGCAGCAATGACTTGAAATAACTTCTAAAGAAGACCAAAAATGAAAATGCAAAGGCAGGACTGCAGTTGAACATTAAAAGACAAAAATCATGCCTTCAGAAGAACTACATAACTTTAATGTTGACAATGAAGAAGCTGAAATTGTTAAAGATTTTTTACACCTCAATTGAATCATCAATCGAAATGGGACTGCAGCAAAGAAATAAGAAGACTGAAATTTGGTCGGGCAGCTATGAAGAAATCAAAGAAGATTATCAAGTATAAGGATGTGTTAATTAATGGAAACCAAGGCCAAAATAACACAATTGTATTTCCAGTTACCAGGGACATATGTTAAAGCTGAACTGTGAGGAAAGCAGACAGGAAAAATTTTATTCCTTCAAAATATAGTGCTGGAAGACAGCTTTGTGGATATGTTTGATCACCAAAACGTAAAAGAAGTGTATCATAGATCAAACATGGTGTCAGCATAGTAAATCACATAAGAATAGGCCTACTGGATCAGTGCAGATTTAGTGAGTCAAGTACTCCCTAAATTCCACTGTTTCATATAGGCCTACCCTAATGGCAATTTACTATGCTAATGTAAATTGCAACTAGAGTAGGCCCATTTGAATTAACTAAACTTACAGAGCAGATGACTCATCAAATTCCCATTGATTCAAGGGGCCTGTGTGTGTGTTCAGTCGTTTAGTCGTGTCTGACTCTTCGTGACCCCATGGACCAGAGCACGCCAGGCCCTCCTATCTTCCACCGCCTCCCGGAATTGTGTCAAATTCATGTTGGTTGCTTCGATGACACTGTCCAACCATCTCGTCCTCGGTCGTCCCCTTCTCCTCTTGCCTTCACACTTTCCCAACATCAAAGTCTTTTCCAAGGAGTCTTCTCTTCTCATGAGATGGCCAAAGTACTGGAGCCTCAGCTTCAGGATCTGTCCTTCCAATGAGCACTCGGGGCTGATTTCCTTTAGAATTGATAGGTTTGTTCTCTTTGCAGTCCAGGGAACTCTCAAGAGTCTCCTCCAGCACCACAATTCAAAGGCATCAATTCTTCGGCAGTCAGCTTTCTTTATGGTCCAGCTCTCACTTCCATACAACACTACAGGAAAAACCATAGCTTTGACTATTCGGACTTTTGTTGGAAAGGTGATGTCTCTGCTTTTTAAGATGCTGTCAAGGTTTGTCACTGCTTTCCTCCCAAGAAGCAGGCGTCTTTTAATTTCAGGGCTGCTGTCTCCATCTGCAGTGATCATGGAGCCCAAGAAAGTAAAATTTGTCATTGCCTCCATATCTTCCCCTTCTATTTCCCAGGAGGTGATGGGACCAGTGGCCATGATCTTAGTTTTTTTGATGTTGAGTTTCAGACCGTTTTTTGCACTCTCGTCTTTCACCCTCATTACTATTTAAAATCTTAAAAGATGACACTGTTAAGGTGCTACATTCAATATGCCAGCAAGTTTGGAAAACTCAACAGTGGCCAGAGGACTGGAAAAGATCAGCCTACATCCCAATACCAAAGAAGGGCAATGCCAAAGAATGCTCCAACTACCGTACAATTGCACTCATTTCACACGCTAGCAAGGTTATGCTCAAAATCCTACAAGGTAGGCTTCAGCAGTATGTGGACCGAGAACTCCTAGAAGTATAAGCTGGATTTCGAAGGGACAGAGGAATTTAGAGACCAAATTGCTAACATGCGCTGGATTATGGAGAAAGCCAGAGAGTTCCAGAAAAACATCTACTTCTGCTTCATTGACTATGCAAAAGCCTTTCACGAAGAGTCGGACACGACTAAACAACAACAACAACTAGTATGCAATTTGCCACATTAAGCAACAGGATTTTGGCCACTGTATCTCTGCTACAGTTCTACCCAGGGAAATACTGTACAAGAATGCACTTTTGAATTAAAATCATACTGTAAAGGACTTTAGACTATCTCAAGACACAAACACTGAGTAACAGGAATGGGATGGATGGTGGAGACTCACCAGATACAACAAAATGATTTGCACAAAGCAGATTCCAGAAGGGACATCAGTTTCACCCCAGCAGCCCATCCAGCCAACCCTGCAAGACAAGGCCTATAAACACTTACTTTTGGAAGAAAGATGTGAAGAAGGATAGTGCCCAAAGTAATTACTGCAATGGTGTTTCTTCAAGGGGTCATCTATGAACTCACACTTGTATGTTCTTTCTGTGCCTGAGCTGCTTCATCTCAGAACTTCAATAGCAGAAAACCATTGAGTTTTGGCAATAATGTGTGATTTGCTCCATTCTCCCTCAGTTCTATGTCCACTGAGTAAGTAAAAGACTATACAGATATCCTTGAGGTTGCATGAGTTCACAGATGCCCACACAAAAAAGAAAAGAAAAGAAACCACACTAAGAGATAAGAAAGATTTCCTTTTTTTCTCATGGTTTCGGTGACTCACACTTATGGCAGACTAGCAATCTTAATTCTGGAGGAGTATTGGATGTCACTGGAGAAGCCATGGCAACACAGCCTTGCCAAAACTACCATCTCTCTGCATTTGTCATCAAGTCTGTAGCGTTGGATGAAGGCCTATTGTTGGGACTGGGTGGCAGCTGTATAACTGTCAGGAAGAAACATTCTAGCCAAGAATGTCACTGATGTCACTATTGTTCTTGTTGAATGAGAGCAGATTTGCTGAGGAATGGGTGATCCTGCTTACTGTTATGAGTTTAATAGGGAAGATCACATGTTCAGCAAACCTCTGGTTGAAAATGGAAACTCATTTCATGATGGGCCACAACAATGATGAGTAGAAGCCATTCTGGACACATAGAAGATGTACGATGCTCTTTCCACATCCAAAGTAGGATTGGATAGAAGGCTGACAAGGTCCTGTGACAAGTGTGATGACAAGGATAACTTGCATAAACAATGAAGCATGGTCTGAGGGCAACCTTATCCTTGTGGAACATCAAGAGCAGTGGATTGACAGACAACACACAAAGATAACTTGGTCTTCTTGCTGATATTGTAGCTAGTAAGAATGCTACCCTCCTAGAAAGCAAGCAGAAATCTGGACTTCAGAGGTTTGAATGGTTTTCCCCAAAATTTGAATAGGATTAGGGTCAGGTTCCAAGAAGAGACCAAGGCTTGAAATGGCAGGAAGGTGTTAGTAAGACTTTTGAAACAGAAACTGACATCTGAGTGAGTGAACCACAAAGATGTAAGTTATGGCAAAGCATAGGTAGTGATGGACCCCAAATATAACTTCAAGGATGAGAAGGTCGTGATTTCAGTTCTAAGAAGTCCAATAGTGAGAGCAGTATAACAACATTAGAGCATCTTGTCTTGTTTTAGAGAAAGGCCTAGAAAAGTGTTTCATTTATTTTGGAAGAAGAGAGTGACAGTCAGTTTTACAGACTGCTTTTAGAATGGTGGTCACTTATATTGAACAACTTACTTTGGTAAATAAGATGTAAGTAAGCCTCAATGTGGAGAGATCAGGGTGGCAGATTTCCCCATTGGCCATTTTTATCAGATTTAGGCATTAGGAGAGGTGAATTTACTCTTAGTTGGAAAGCAGTATGAGTGGGGCAGACTATGGTTGTTAGGGCCACCACAAGGTGATGAAGATGCTGCTGGAATGATCTCTCCTCAGCTTTGCCAAGACCCTTGGGATTAGTGGGAACCACTGGGTGCCCAGTGATGAAGCAACAAATTTCCCAAGGAATTCAGCTCTAGACAGGCATGGAAACAGAAGGTTCTGCACTAAGTGTTTGGGCTGGATACAAACAGATCGACTTGCAAGGTGCCCTACTTCCAAAAGAGAAGTTGCACTACAGTTTTATGCAGTTAATGTTGGTATCATGCAGAGGATTTCCTGTTCATCATGTCTGCCTGGATGTTGTCCATTCCTAGAACATGGACTACCATTGGACAAATGTTCATGTGTAGGCAATGGGTTCACAGGTCCAGGGAGAGAATAGTCAATTGTTTTGAACCATTGCCTCCCTGTTTGTTTTTATAACATACCACTAAAGGGAGAACCATACCCACTGGTTGTTACATGCAGACTTGAAGGCTGATACAAATTAGTATATTGAAACAGATTCAGTTGCCTCATAGTGTAAAATACAGTGGTGCCTCGCTTAACGGGCGCCCCGTTTAACGACGAATCCGCA
Source organism: Pogona vitticeps (assembly GCF_051106095.1). Classification (NCBI taxonomy): domain Eukaryota; kingdom Metazoa; phylum Chordata; class Lepidosauria; order Squamata; family Agamidae; genus Pogona; species Pogona vitticeps. The sequence goes on along the minus strand of NC_135784.1, from coordinate 223,884,755 downwards.
TAGCGATGAGTTTTTTGCGATTGCATTGTGATGGTTTAATAGGAAAAAATCGCTTTGCGATGATCGGTACCCTGTTTCGCATACCAATCATCGCATAGTGATGATTTTCCAACAGGTGATCAGCAGTTCCAAAATGGCCGCCGGAAAAAATGGCCGCCCGCTGTGTTTTTGCCTGGATTCCTCGCTTACCGGGCAGCGAAAATGGCCGCCGTATGGAGGATTTTCGCTTAAAGGTGAGTTTTAAGCCCACAGGAACGCATTGAATGGATTTCAATGCATTCCTATGGGCTTTTAAAAACCGCATAGCAACGAAATTGCTTTGCAGCAATTTTTGCTGCACGGATTATCATCGCTATGCGGGCACCACTGTAGTACAATTCAAACCCAACAGGAAGGTATCACGGAATATTTAAAATTTTACAGACATATAAAAAACACTTCAGATGAGATCAGATGAGAGACTAATCCCAAAAATCTCTTTAAAGAGCACATTTCCAACACATACACACAGATTTTGCCTCCTTCAAGAGCTTCTTCGCCATTTCTATTAGGGATGAGCAGGGGATTCAGCCCAAATCTGATGTCTAAGCTAAGTGGGTACTTTTGGACCAGTTCATAGGGGTTCCACAAGTGAAGCGTTTTTCTCTTTAAACCAGCAGTACCAAGTACGGACCCAGATGAATCTTCAAGAAGACTCGACTTTAGACTTTGGAAACACAAAGAGTGTTATCATTTTTTTCTGTGGAAAGCACCCAGAGTGAAGAAGATAGGAAAGTAAGTGGTGGGGTTAAGTGACTGATAGGTTCACCTTTAAACTTTCATCATGTTTTACAAGGGTTTCTCCAGTGTCTGATTTTTGCAGATAGGATTGTGCTGTCTTGCTGTCATTTTCACAATAATAATCTGCAATGAACACAGGAAGACTAATTTTTGTCCAACACTTTGGATACTTTCAAAATGAAAAAAGGCTGCTCTTGCACAATCACTCCTTCACCTACACATCTGCAGTTTCTCAAGCAAATCCCCATCCTAAGGTGCTGCTAAGATTGAATATTCCATCCACTTCTACAATAAAAAATAAAAGATTATGGGTATGTTTTATTTCCCATGTAAGACAACAGGAAGCATGACCCTTGGACTTCCAAACCTCTGAGTTGGAGTTTGGGACTCAAGTTAAAGCAGCCTTGCTTTCATCAATTAAAACAAGAGATAATTTTCCGAAGTGTCATACTGAGTTTAAACTGGATCCAGAAACACATTTTTCATAGCTATGAAATGGCAATCTTTTCCATAAGCTGAGTTTTCCCCTCCACTGAAAGAGAATTGAGAATTGACAAAGATGCACATTATTGTATTTGCGAAGGCTTTCACGGCCACGATATAATGGTTGTTGTGGGTTTTTTGGGCTCTTTGGCCGTGTTCAGAAGGTCGTTCTTCGTAATGTTTCGCCAGTCTCTGTGGTCTGTGCTCTCCTGTCCTCTGAAGATGCCGGCCAGAGACTGGCGAAACATTAGGAAGAAAAACCCACAACCATGCACATTATTATTTTTAAATAAAAACAAGTGAATGTGTGCAAAAAATATAGTGAATTGCATTCAAAATAAAGAAAATGAAAATCATCCTCATGAGAGTTTTTCTTTTGGTTTGTTAAAATCATGCAAGTTAACACATTTTGGCTTATTTTTAAAACATCTTTCATCACTTGCTAGTTATGTACCCTTGGCTATATTACCAACCCAGGATCCCTGAGTTTGGCAGAATACAGTCTGCACAGCTCCAAAGATGATGTGAGGATTAATCAAAGTTTATAGCTACCATGAAGGTCTAATTAGTAAAGCAAAAATTATGTGTGTCCACAAAAAACAAAGTCTTTTCAGGATGATAATGACAACAACAATTTAAAAGCAGGCTTTCCTGGAAACTGCTTCACCTAGTGTTATTTTAACTGTTCTTTTACATGTAAAAAAAAACCCCAAATATGTCAAAGGGGCTCTTAAAAATAACTAAATGAAACAGCTCAACGAAAATTCAGCAGCACCCTACCACCTATGCATACACTTTTGAAGCTGTCATGATCTTTCTTTCTGTTCCATATTTCAGTGAAAAACTAGGAGTATGAAAGCAAAATTTTAATTTAGAATTTAATAAAAACTGATTAAGCCGCATAGAGTGCAAAACAAAGCTATTCAATAAATCTTCCACCTCTTTTTTGCAGGAATGAAAGAAATACTGTCTGCTAAAGCAGATGACAGATGCTGGCTAAGAGATAAGTATTATTTATATTTCTGTACGAGATTTCTAGTTACGCATATCTTTATCATACACAGCTATACAATCAACAAAGCATTTGTTCACTATTGCTCATTGACTCTACAACTTAAGGGGTTCCATGAGAATTTGTTTTGCATAACATGTTGAGACATGAACTAACCAAAATAAAATAGAGAATTTCTAAGAAACCATATTCTTCAAAATTAAGAGACTAAAAGACAATGTTAGAAAGGCAGCAGTTCTGTGCTCAAATATACAAACGTCAGAACTCAAGATTCCTTAGAGTTTGACTCTTCTGGTTAGTACTGCCTCCAATAAGATGGACAGTGTGTGCTATTCATTCCTCACATTAGTCATGACAGAACTCAATAGATAGCTTTAGGCAAGTTGTCACTTTTTACCCTAACCCACCTCACAAAGTTGCTAAGAGGAAAGAATGGGGAAGAACCAATAGAGGTTGAGTATAAATGCAGTAAGTAAATAATTTAAATAAAACTCTAAGGAATTGGCACTTCCATGTAATTTGCCTACACATTTTTTAAAACCTGATGTGTCAGGTATGATCCTTCCTCAAATGATCTTATTTGGAACTGTGACACAAGGCTTAGTTATATCCCACTTGGATTAATAACACAGATTATTTGAGGCTGTCTTTGGGAAGTGTTTGAAAATTTCATTGGGTTCAATATACTGTGGTCATACTTTTGACTGGAGCTGATTATAGTAAAAATAAAAGCAGCTTGCTACAGCAATATTACTGGCCACTGGATCATTTTCAGATATAGACAGAAAAGCAGATCACAACCTCTAGAGTTTTTGACTGCTTGCCTTCAGGCTCTTTGAAAGACTGCATCTCCTCGTATCGGTCTGACCAGGTTTTAAAATTACCATGGTAGGTCTTTCTTTCTCTGAATCAGTGCCATAGGACTGTTCGCTGAGAACATGAGAGGGGGGGGTCGGTGGCTTCTCCCAGACCATGGACATTTCTGAGGGAGGCTGGCTAGGGTGCCTTCCTTCCTGCCACCCTTCCAACAGCAGAGACATTTTTTCCCCATGTATACAAGCCTCTGGCTACTGAGTGGCTGCAGAGGAAGAATCTTTTAATGGCAAGTATTGTGTTTTCTTCTGTGCCTTTGAATGCTTTTTGGCGCACTTTAATCTCATACTCACATTTTAATATTTATTTATTTATTTTATTTTATTTTATTTAATATAGCTTATTTAGCTGTATTTCAGTACAGCTTCCAGCAGCTTTCAAGCTCAGTCCCTGCAGAGGGAGCAGAAGGAGAGCTGTGTCTGGGAGGCCATCCTCAATTGGGTATGTTTTTTTTAAAGGTTTCTGTAAGTAAGCTTGTTTCTGACTGTGTTCCCTCAGTGCTTGGCAAACAGGCAAGGCAAGCAGGGGGTGTTTAGCAGGGGAGTTCTAGGGACAGGATCAGACTTCCTTTCTTCTTCTCTTTTTTTTAATTGACTGACCTAATTGTTCAATATTCAGAGTGACGGAGTCGCTCCAGTCACCTGCAACAGCTGTGGCATGTTTGTATTCTTGCCAAAGGATGTACCTGGCTACACATGCACCAAGTGCAAGTTGGTGGCCCACTTGGAGGATAAGGTATGGCAGCTGGAGACCCATGTTTCTAATATCTGGATTAATAGGGAGCATGAGGATTTCTTGGATGGGGCAGTGAAGACCATCTTCAATACAGAACACATGGAAAACATCATTGAGGAGGAAGGCAGTTCACAAATACAGGAGGCAGACACGTAGAGGAATGTCACACACGGAAACAGAAGGCCCAGGAACCTTACAGAGAGTTTGAAACTACAGAATAGATTCCAAACTCTCTCCCTTATTAATCAGGAAATGGAACAGCAGCAAGAGCAGCAGTGTCAGCCTGCAGAGAATAACCAGAGGACCCTGGAACAATCTGTACATCAAGTGTCCCCTACCAAGCTTCAGAGGAGATAAGTTGTGGTGGTTGGGAGTCCTTGCTCAGAGGAACAGAAGCCACAATCTGCAAGCTTGACAAGATGAATCGTGAGGTGTGTTGTCTTCCTGGAGCCAAAATTTGTGATGTAACAGAGAGACTGACAAGACTCATTAAGCCCACTGACTCTTACTCCTTCCTTTTGGTTCATGTGGGAACCAATGACACTGCGAGGCATAGCTTCCAGGACATCAGAAAAGATTATGAGGATAGGGGTAGGAAGCTGAAGGACCTGGGTGCGCAGGTTGTAATCTCATCTGTCCTCCCTGTTGAAGGACATGGTCCTTGAAGGGAGAGAAGAATAATGGAGATGAACAACTGGCTCCACAGATGGTGCCGCCAGGACCAATTTGGCTTCTTGGACCACAGACTGCTATTTCATAAAGATCGTCCTTTGGCAGGGGATAGGGTGCACCTCACAGCTGTTGGCAGTAATGTTTTTGCTAAGAGGCTCACAAATCTGATCAGGAGAGCTTTAAACTGAGTTCTGGGGGGGAGGGGAGTCAACAGTTTTCAGGGCAGAAATTCAGCAAGTGCTAGCGAGAAAAGCCCAGCAGGGCAAGCAGTGCTAGAGAACAAGGGGAAGAAAAACACACATGGTCTTAAATGGCTCTGCACTAATGTACCCCTTGACATTTAGTCCAGTCGTGTCTGACTCCAGGTCGTGGTGCTCATCCCCCTTTCCAAGCCACAGAGCCAGCATTTGCCCGACGACAGTTTCTGTGGTCACGTGGCCAGCGCAACTAGACATGGAACACCGTTATCTTTCCCCCGAAGTGGTATCTATTTATCTACTTGCATTTTTACATGCTTTTGAACTGCTAGGTTGGCAGGATCTGGGACAGGCGATGGGAGCTCACTCCGTCACGTAGATTCGATCTTACAACGGCTGGTCTTTGACCTTGCAGCACAGAGGCTTCTGTGGTTTAACCCGCTGCACCACCACGTCCCTATTTATAGGTAGCTAAATATATATTGGACTATCCAGTGTAGAGGATAGACTGACAGACAAGGAGTTAGGAAACCTGCGTTCAAATCCCTGCTCGCCATGGAAACTAACTTGGGGTGTGGAACTGGTAAAGCCACTCTTTAAATATCTACCCTTAAATTAAGGTTGCTCAAAGTCAGTTCTGATTTGATCGCATGTAACACAACAAATTTATGTTACAACAAATTTTCACTGACACTTGCAACATGCTACCCTTCAAGGAAGGATGATTGCAGAGGTATAAGCAGTCTAACACTAAATGAAGCCATGATCAGTTAATAGTTTATTTTGAAAGAAGTGTATTCCAACATAACACATTAATGTACAGAGCATGGGAAATAAACAAGATGAACTAGAACTCTTAATACAACAAAATAAATATGACATAATAGGTATCACTGAAACCTGGTGGGATGAAACTCATGACTGGAAATGTAGTTATTGAGGGGTATAAACTATTTTGGGGAGATAAACCTAGCAAGAAAGGAGGAGTAGCTTTATATGTCAAGGATGTTTATACTTGTGAAGAGATCCAGGACTTAAATCCAGGAAGCCAGGCTGAGAGCATCTGGGTAAGAATTAACGGGGAGAGAAACAAGAAGGATGTCATTGTGGGGGTATACTACAGACCCCAAAGCCAGCCTGAGGGATGATGCCTTCCTGGAGCAGATGGCCACACATTCAAAAGGGAGAGATGCAGTACAGTAGTAATGAGAGATTTCAACTATCCCAATATATGTTGGCAGTCAAACTCTGCCAAGAACATAAGGTTCAGCAAATTTCTCACTTGCCTTGCAGACAATTTCATGGTCCAGAAGGTAGAAGAGGCAACAAGGGTTTTAGATCTGATCTTTACCAACAGGGGTCAAAGTGGTGGGATCCTTAGGTGGGATGCTCTCTTGGAATTTGTTATACAGTGGGAAGGGGAAGCCAATAATAATTTGTTATACACTGGGAAGGGGAATGCACCCAGACATGCATTCTAGACTTTAAGAAAGCCAATTTCAGTAAACCTAAGGAATTACTGGCTGTAATTCCATGGACAAAGATACTAAAAGAGAAGGGAGTTCAGGATAGATGGGAATTTTTTTAAAAGGGAGATACTAAAGGCACAATCAGAGGACGAGATGGTTGGACAGTGTCACAGAGCAAACAACATGAATTTGAACTAACTCCGGGAGGCAGTGGAAGACAGGAGGATCTGGCGTGCTCTGGTCCATGGGGTCACGAAGAGTTGGGCACAACTAAATGACTGAACAACAACAAAGGAACAATCTAAAACTGTTCCAATAAGAAGGAAAAATGGGAGATGTCTAAAGAAACCAGAATGATTGACTAAAATACTTTCAACCGAGCTAAGTGTTAAAAAAACATGTACAGTGGTGCCTCGACTTATGAACGTCCCTAGTTGCGAAATTTTCGAGATACGAAAAGCTTCGTTTGCAAAATATTGCTTCGACTTGTGAATGGAGCTTCGGGTTACAAAAGAAAAAAAACACGGGGAGGCGGGAAAAGTGCAAAATTTGAACTTTCTGTTAACTGTTGGCCAGCGAAGAGGCTCCTTGTCTGCTACCTCGCTCATCCCAGTAGTTAGACAGTGGACAAGAAGAGAGTCTTCAGACCGCCTGGTACTGTACTCTACCGACTGTATTTTTTTGATTTTTTTTTAATTTTTGATTTTTGGATTTTTGACTTAAAAAAAAAACAGAGACTGCCTGTTCTGGGTGAGTACATACTGTACACTGTATTCATCTACTGTCCAAGGGTTTTTTTGCAGCTTGGTGGGGCGGTAGGGCTAGGTGGGGGTTGTGCTTCTGTGCTCTGATGGGTCTTACAGTGTGGATTTAAAATGTAAATAGTCGACTGTAATATTAAATTAAAATTAAATGCGAAAATTAGACTGTATAATTTTAAAATGTAGAATTTATTTATTTATTTTTGCATTCTGTGGCTCCTAGGGTTTGTGTACTGTGACCTCTCTGTTGTTTTAAAATGTGTGGGTTTACAATGTCGCTTCAAAGTCCTTTTTTCCCCCCCTTAAAATCAGAAAATATTCTGTGAGGGGCTGTGCTGGCTGTTGATGCAGGCATACTGTAAAATGCAGTTTAGACTCACTTTTTGTGATGAGGAGTTCTGTGCTGGAATAATGCTTGCTGGGTTCTGTGGTTTTTAGGGTTTGTGTACTGTGACCTGTCTTTTGTTTTAAAATGTGTGTTTAAAATGTGGCTCCAAGGTCTGTCTCTTTTAAAATCAGGAAATATTCTGTGAGCGGCTGTGGTGCTTGTTGATACAGCCAGGCTTTAAAATGGAGTTTACTGTAGACTCAAAGGTGCTTGGTTTTGTTTAAAAGGTGCTTGGGTTAAAAGGTGTTCTGTTTAGAAGGTATTCTCCTGCCCTTTTTTAACCTAAAAGGTGCTTGGCTTGGTTTAAAAGATGTTTAGGTGTTCCCTCCCCCCCTTCCTCCCCCCCTTTCCTGCCCTTTTTTGACCAAAGTTCATCTTAGGTCAAAAGAAGAAAAATTCTCCCCATAGTGGTAGAGTACGGATTAACCAGCTTTGCATTAGTTCCTATGGGAACTAATGCTTCAACTTAAGAACGACGTGTCTACATAAGAACAAAAAATAGCCGGAACAGATTAAATGGTTTTCAATGCATTCCTATGGGAAATGGTGATTCGATTTATGAAAAATTCGAGTTGCAGCCACTGTTCCAATGTGGATTAATTTTGTAAGTCGAGGCACCACTGTACAAGAAATGGAAAAATGGGGAAAACACCAAAGAGAAATACAAGCAAATAGTCAGTATATGTAGGGGGAAGGTAGCAGAAGCAAAAGGGCAGAATGAACTCAGGCTTGCCAGACAGATTAAAAACAATAAAAAGGCCTTTTTTTAGTTAATGCCCGCAGCAAAAGGAAAAACAAGGAAATGATAGAGTCGTAGTGTGGAGAAGATGGCCAACTCCTAAAAGAGGACAAGGAAAAGGTGCAACTTCTTAACACCTTCTTTGCCTCAGTCTTCTCCAAAAAGGAAAACAGTGCTCAACCTGAGGGATGAAGAGCAAGTGATGTAGTGGGGAAAACGCAGCACATAATAGGTAGAGAAGTAGTACAGGAATACCTGGCTACTCTAAATGAATTCAAGACTCCAGGGCCAGACAAATTACATCCAAGGATATCAAAAGAACTGGCAGAAGTCATTTCAGAACCATTGGCAATAATATTTGAGAATTTGTGGCGAACAGGATAAGTCCCCACAGACTGGAGGAGGGCAAATGTTGTCCAGCAAACAAAACAAAATGGAATGAGACTTAACTGGCTCTCGCAATGGGCTCTCATCGTCCAAACCATTTTATAGTGCTGTTGCTATGTACGTGTGTATTGCATATCACTCATATGGTACAATGCCTGCATGGACATAGTAACAGCACACGCCTTCCAGGAATGTTGGAAATGAAGTCAGAGACTGAATTTCCAGCAACCATTACAATATAGTAAGCAGACATTTTCATTCCCATTTTTTCACAATTTATATTATTATAGTCAAATCACTTTCTAATCAATTCAGCGGGAGTCACTATGAAAAATACTCCACCCCTTCCTTTCCCTATCTGATTACATTCAGTTGGAGAATTAAAAGCAGAACCAGGTACTGAAGCAGTATTGTGAGGTCTGAAAAGGAGTATCCAAGTGCAAGTGGGTTTAATTGACAAGCAGGCAAACTGATTATTAGATGTGATGGAGGTAAAAAAAGATCTACAGCCAGCCAACAGGATTTGCTCCAACATATCCAAGAATTTCCTTTGCCACCATCCATAAACAATCTCCAAAGCTAATTTTCAAACAAACAGCAAGACAGTTTCTTTCTGTGCAGCAAATAATGACTCACATGCATATACGCACGTGCCATGAAGTCACAGAAAATCTTCCAAAACAAGCTCAGGCATGCCACTGTTTTTGAACAGAGATGGGCACGAACCAGAAAAATGGCACTTTGTGGCTCATCAATGTCAACAATTGCAAACCACAAATTTCTAAAGCTTTTCCTGATGAACCACGAATTGATTCATCGGCTTGTTGGTGCTATTTTTTTAGACAGCCCAGTGGCTGTCTTTAAAAAAAAAAAGCTGAGCTACCTCAGCAGAGCTCCCAGACCTCACATTCAGTCTCCCCACCCCTTCCCACTACCTCTGTCACCTCATACGTTGTCCTGCTGCCACTGCCACCAAAGAATCATATAATTGCCATAGGGTTGGAAGGGACCTTGGAAGTCTTCTAGGCCAAACTTCAACCCAAGGCAGGAGATATCATCCTGGACAGATGGCTGTCCAATCTTTTCTTGAAAGCCTCCAGTGATGGGACACACATCGGGAGACAAGCTGTTCCACTGCTTAATGGTTCTCACCATCAGGAAATTCCTCATTTCCAGGTTGGATGTCCCTCTGGCACATTTCCATCCATTGGTTCTTGTCCTACCCTCAGAAGCAATGGAGAATAAATAAATCAATGCCCTCTTCCCTGTGGCAACCCTTCAGAAATTGGAAGGCTGCTATCATGTCTCCCCTCAGTCTTCTCTTTGTTAAGTTAAACATACTTAGTTCTTTTAGTCGTTCTTCATAGGATTTAGTCTCCAGTGCCCTTATCATTTTTTTTTTACTCTTCTCTGCACCCCTTCCAGGGCCTCAGTGTCTTTTTTGTATTGTGGTGATCAGAACTGGACACAGCACTCAAAGTGTGGCCTCACCAATGCAGTATAGAGTGGCATTATTACTTCCCGTGATCTTGATGCTAATCACCTGTTGATGCAACCTAGGACTGTGTTGGCTTTCTTGGCACCTGCAGCATACTGCTGACTCATCCTTAGGCAGTGGTCCACCAAGACACTTAAATCCCTCTCACAGGTACTACTGTTGAGCCAGGTACCACCTATCCTGTATCTATGCATCTGGTTTTTCCTGCCTAAGTGCAGGACCTTACTTTTCCCACCACTGAACTGCATCTTATTGGAAAGGGTCCAGTGTTCAAGTTTGTCTATCCTTCTCCCAATCTGCTGTAGTTCAAAGCAGGCCTAGAAGGCATCCAATGGGGACTGCAATCTGTGTCCTTATTGCTTCATTCTTCTCTACATGCAAAGCACCTCCCTCTGTACTTACCTCTAGAAGGCATTGGCTCAGCCACAGAAAAACAGATGGGCAGGCAGTCAGGGAAGCATGTCATTATGGCAACATCCTATCCTTGGTTCAGCAGTGTGAGGATGGGTTCTGTTAGTCTCATCATCTTCTTGTCTATTTAATTACACTGCCCCAAAACTAAGAAGTATTTGGCAAAATATGAGGGTTGGATTATTTATTTTGGAAAGCTCTGGAAATTATCAATGTCCAACACAACCCTATGAAGTGGGTTCTGGTGGTAGGTGTCAACCAAAGCATTTAGAAGCCAGAACTACCACTTCAGTGGTAAAGCTGCAACACATGCAGAAAAGTTCCATTTTGGAACTATTTCATGACTCCAAACACTTATATCTCATTCTTTTCTCACAACTACTGTATGAGACAGGTGAGAATGAGAAACAGAACTCTCTGGTTGAAACATCTCCCCCCCCCTTTAATATTTTCACAGACCCACTTACTTTTAAATTAGTTTTATTTGCCATTGCTTCTGGAATCTTTTTGTTGGTTTTTTAATTGGTGCATATGCTGGTGAGTGGTTTACCATTTCTTTCTATTGCCATTGGCTGCCCATAGTGCTCTGTCACTCAATGTGTGGATACAAATGCAATCTATCAGTCCTGTTGCTTAGAATAGCAAGTTGCAACTACAGTAGCCCCCTGAATAAATGAAATTTACAAAGGAACTGACTTACTAAATCCCTATTGAATCAATAAGTCTAATCCAGTTGCAATTTACTATACTAAGTATCGGGATTTTATCATTTATGTTAAAATTATACTAGAGGTGATAGCAGCATCTGCATCAGGACAATCAAAGCTATACACAGAAATGTCTCTCCCCTTTTAATTACTACATTACAGTTGTCAGTAGTTGCCTAGCAAGCCTCCCACCCCTTGCCACTGTACAGTATGGGCAACATTAATGCCCTTTAACAATCTTGAATGAGAACAAACATTATTGGATCATAATCCTGTCTAATCAATGGCTCTGTAAAAAGAATGAAGCAGCTGAAGAAAGGGAACAGAATTACCCATGATCAGGATGCACTCTTCACCACAAAGACCTCCTTTCTTAAGAGTGACAAATCCTTAATTTATATAAAGCCAGGTAACCAAGAAGATAATTTTAGTGCTATCTGCTTTGTAGAGCTTATGACTTGAACAGTGAGGTTTACATTTTTATTAATTAATAAAATATTACTTGTTTCTTTAAAATGTTTACAGCCCACCTTTCTCATCAAGAGAATACTAATTGTTTTGTATAACAAAAATACTATGAACCATCTCAAACAGTTCTTCTATAAGTATTTTAAGAGCATATTATTAATTAACATTTTAAAAAATATTTAAATATTATTTCAATTAACGCACACCAGAATGTATCTACAGAGGAAGAAGTGAAAAGGTATTCTGCCTATTTTTTAAATTACACGGCTATTTTAATATTATAACATTCAAAAAATGAAAAGGGGAAAGGGGCACCCAATCCACAGTATCTCCTTTGTGTACTGTGCCCTATAGTTAAATTAGAAGTGTCAAAACAGTTAGTCTTCAGCAACTGCTCTAGGAAGAACACTCCTGGCTCATTGCCCATCATTCTTTTAAACAGAGCTTACAAAAAAAAAAACAATGCATCCATGCGCACGCACACGCACACATGTACACACACACAGAGGTAGCTTGTCCAGCTCCATTATACTAGACAGCTCAATGGGGCTCCCAGCCAGCCCTTGAGACTGCTGCCAGCCCCCTGGGTATTCAAAGGCCAAGTTCCAATATGTTTTTTTCTTCTGCCAATATCACATGATGTCAGTTGCTATTTTCTCCTGTCCAGAATAACCAGTCATTCAGGTTGCAGCATATGACTATCAGCTCAACAAGTCTTGCACTTATTTTCAAGAGGTTACACACACAAAAGGTGCTGCATACTTCTGGGGAGCAGGAAGTCTTTTGCAGCTACTGACTGTTGACTCAACTTACACTAACATGGAAAAAATGTTCAAGAAATCCAGTTATGAGAAACAAATATTTCTAGATTTTTTTTTCAGTGCTTACAGAATAAAGGATCACCACCAGATTTGAGAGCTGAAAAACAAAGATGCAATCCAAATCATACTCATTTGGGAAGAAATTATACTGAAGTCAGTAGCATTCATCTTGCAAACTGTGGAACTAAAGTGAGCTGCATTTTTCTTTTATCATTCCTTTTAATGACTGAGGTTTTCCATAATCTCCGAGGGATCAAAGCTTCTATAATATGTCACATTACAAAGACCCCACAAATGTCTCCTTCTAATAGTAATAGAAACACCTGCAGTGGAATACCGCCAAATTTTCAAGCAAAGCAAAAAGATCCAAAACATACTAAGATACTTCAAAATGCAGAGTCCTTTTGGTCCTAGAGGACTTTTATTTCTATAAACATCTGCTTCTCTTGCTGTCCACTCTCTATCAATCGTGAAGGAAGGGAAATCTAATCATGCACCACTTTCTAATTTCTAGAATACGAAAGTATGTCCATGTGACTGACAGTACTAAAGACAGATAGAGACATCTTTATTTTATCTTCCTATGTTTTCTACTCCTCTGGTTCTCCTTTAGAAAGGAAGAAACAATCACAGTGTCACCCTCTTATCTGCTCTCTGTCTGCTTTCTGAGCAAGCAAAAAGTGTTGCCAGCCAATATGTGTTTTCTTTATCTCAGTAACTGTCAATCTTGGCAATCTAAACATGTTTTTGCCTCAGAATTCTTGAAGTAACACAATTGTGGATCACCCTGTGTTTCAGTGTCTGAGAAGAGAGATCTGGAATCACACTGGACAGGATACAATGGTAGCTTTCAATACAATAATACATCCCCATCTGTGCAAGGTGGGAAACTCAATATGCACCCATCTCCATGGCTAACACAGTCTTCTGAATCCCTCCCCATCTGCTTCTGGTGACTGAAAAGAATATGAGATGGCATAGAGGGCTGCAGTAGAGAGGGGAAGGGGAAAATTCAATGACCCAGCTTACATGAGCACAAGTTTCATGTGACAGCAATGAAGTACCGCTGTTCCCTCCTTGCACCGATTAAAGCAATGCCAGATGTTTAATAATGGTGTGTATTGGCCACCATATACTTTATATGCCACACTACTTAGGATGATAAGATTGGAAGCAGTACAAAGTTTACTGAATTGATTTACTGATCTCCTCATTCCTGTGAAAACTATGGAGATTCTATAAGATTTAGTCGCATTGTAACAGGTTGTATATTTTTAATTGTATTTTTGTGTTATACTAACATATATATAAATAATATTTGAATATATCTACTGGTAAGTGACTGTAATAAAGATCAATCAATCAATGATTTTCTGCTATTGCAAAACTACCACTGGATGCCACAGTACAGATGAACCAATATACATAAACTTCTCAAATTCCAGTGTTGAGTTTCTGAGACTATTTCATTCTAAAATGCTTCCCACTCTCTCCATTCTCAAAAGAACTCCAGAGCATTTGAAAAATAAACAAATGCTGCAGTATCACCTATTTTCGTTTTTCATGGAAGATCCAATTAATCCTGAAAATTTCATGGATGTAAGGTGTTGTCAGGATTCTCTCTCTCTCTCTCTCTTAAATAAGGCTACTAGTATCAGCTAGATCTAAGAACTCTAGGTGGTCTAACCTCTTGATATTTTAGATGTCAGCCTCTGAGATATGATTAAGTGTTGGACCAATGCTAAGGTTAATTTCAAAGTCCAAAATAACTTTTGCCTGTGATTATGGCCCATGAAAAACCAAAGTATTTTCAAGACATTAAATGATACAATTTGCGGTGGGTCCTTTTTAAAGAGAATGGCATGATGAAATATTTTAAATAAGTAAATTAAATTAATTAATTAAAGGAGACAGTTATATCAAAGGTAAAACAATTATTGCGCTTACTGCTATAAAGTGCTAAATATATTTTAAAATAATTTAATTAACAAACTTTTTTTCAGGAGTGTCAATGGGAAGAAAAGGCTGTGAGAGACAGAGCTAAGGGGAAACTATAAAGAAATGGTCTTCAAGATTATTTAAAATGGCAGTAGTCTCTAAGAAAACTCCCGAGGTGTTTTCTCTGTGGTGGTAAACTAAGGACTGTCCTCGGGGTGGGGAGCATGTATGATGGAGAGAGCATGTCCTAACATTTCTTTAGGGTCTAGAAGATTCTGAGGATGTTCGAATAGGTGCAAAACAAACTCATACATATGATTTCACCAAGACCACAAAGAAGAAGAGTATGTAATCAATAACACACAATGGCCTAGTGGAAAACATCAGACATACAAATGGCTCTAGTGGAAAACACAATGGCTCTAGTGGAAAACATCAGACATACAAATATCCCACAAATTGGTCACAATCCCAGTACTACAGCAATTTTCTACATATGTATTTTTCTCCATAAATTGATTCCTTGCACATGAACTAAAACCATCACACACGTTCTGCAATATCTCTCCAACTCTACTAAGAAACTGCGATGTTTTCAATTAGCTAAAGACAGTGGGACACAATTTCAAACTGGTCAGTCCCTCAGGTCCAGCAAATCGGAGAAAAGGGAAAACTTCAATAACCTTGAAATACGGAGTAGCCTGCATCAAGGCATACATTTGTTCTGTGGCTTGCTAGTTTATTCTAACATAGCACAAGACTTTTGACTATTTAGCTTTCACATAACAGTACCACCCACAGATTCCTGAAAGGGTCAGGACAGCACTGTGCCAGGCAATGAATGAATAAAGTTGCGCTGGGAATAAACAGCCTGAACATAGCCGCTTATAACATATTTCACAAAACTACCAGGAAAGAGAATGTTATAAAGACATTTTTTACTAAAGTCTGTGCAAACTGCCCCATCACCCCTTATTTGGGAGGGGGGGGAATGAAATGATAAAAATCAAAGACATGTGTAAAGTATTAAGCCTAGGAAAGGGAAAGGAAATGCATAAATACAGGCCTGAAGATAACCAGCTGGTTTCCTGAAAATGCCAGAGAAAGTTGGGGGAGGGGAATCTGAGAACTGCAACAGTGTATTACAAGCTGAACATTCATTGGCATTAAAAAGGAAAATGTCACTTTGAAATGCATTAGCAGAAGCCTTGCAGCCCAAAATACAAAAAAACAGTGCACAAATGCAAGCAGGCTACTTTTCTCTACAGGCAATTCCTGCTTATTTTTTCCCCCTTATGGCACTGTAGGGAGAAAAGGAGAGCGGAAGAAGAATTATGAATTGCAACTGTGAGATATGCATTCATACTTACAGTATTCTCCTTTTATGGCAGATCACATTTATGCAGTGGCAGCTCACTTACCACTAACAAGTGACAATTCTCTGTACTGTATCATATCTGGGAACGCATGCAAAGAGGTCCTAAAGACAATCCTTCATGAGTTAAAATGAGCAAATGCAAATAACAGCATGAGACTTCAATCTGAGGCTGGATTCTAAAGTTACTCCAGCAGTATAGCCCCAGTTTGTCTTAGAGGGCTACTATACTACCATTTATCCCCCCAGTTTATCACACTGTCTAACAAAGCAAGTAAGTATCTGTGTGTGTTGGGAGGGAACATTATTCTCTAGCTGTGAGAGGGGATGCAGACTGAAAGCACTTAATTGGCCTTTTAAAATTTCTCTCACTATTTTGCACACACACCAACCGAGGAGTTGGGGCAGTGGTGGGAGTGTTGGTGGAAGAACAAGATGGAAATCAAAATCTCATTACAAGAGCAGTAGGGCATTTCCCAAGGAATGTGTATGAACAGAAAGATTGATTTAAATGTCAGAGTGCTCTGAATTTAGCCTATCTGACTTGAGACAGCTTACGTATCTAGCTGCACCCTCAGTGCAGCTAAGGAAGGTCCACCAAATTGGCTTCCTGCTATGTCAATATCTATTTCAGATTAATATGAACATTAACCAATAATGAGGTGAAAAAAGTCACAAATGAGACAGTTTTTTTCCAGAGCTTGATCATGCTGGCTCAGGGATTCTGAGAAATTTAGTTCCAAAAAAGGAACTTTGTCAAGTACTATTTTTCCTTACTATAAGAGCAGTGAAGTTACCAAATTACAGCCTTTAATGGAACAAACTAGCAATGTCTGTTCAGACTTTTTTAAAAATTCAGTTCTGCAAAATGAGGTGCCATTTCATATGGCTCTTTTACCAAATGAGGACATATTGTCATACAAATAATCTACTTCCAGATTAAGACTACAGGTATTTGCTTTCTTCCTGCTGGATTGTTCCCACAGATACCAACACAATACAACCTCTGCAATTACTTTTCACAGGTGGCTGTTTTGCCTCCAGTAAAACTGCTTTCTTTCTTCTCCTGCAAGTCATAGCAAAGCAAATGTATATTAAAAAACATTTCAGATATGAAACAAACACCTTCATAAAAGCAGCTGTGATGCAATGCATCATTTCTGTCTGACCTGAGTTATGGAATGAACTTCAGTTGCCAGGATCAAAGCTGGTGGGAGGGAGGGTTTGTTCTGGAGCTCAGAATAACACAGCAGTTAGGTAAGTTCAAAATCTCCAGAAGTCAGAGCAGCTAAATCAGAAATACTCATTATTCTCAGCATTCTGTTGGTAAATCAAAACAACACTATTAAATTTGAGCATATCTGGCCTGCTGTCCACCTCACACTTTAAAACAAAGAAGGGAATCCCCAAAATAGTTGGAGAGGGCTTAAATGTCCGCAGATTGACTAAATAACTGGTAGGCAACTAAACATATTGTCTTCTGATACTAATGAACCATGTTTCCAAAATGAAGAATTACCATGTCAACACACATCTTCTCAACGAAACATCTGTTAAAACTATTTATAGGTCAAGGGTTTCAAACTGTTAAACACTGGGGGTCCAGCCATGACTTTTTTTCTCAAGGTCTTTCAGGAGTATACATATCTGAATGCTGCCATATTGCTAAAACATCTGGCAAAGCAGTGTCAAAGATAAATGTTTTTTAATCCACATATATACCTGTTTGGAAAAAATGAAAAATGATTTATTCATACTTAAAAAGGTAGCCACATACTTCACTAACAAATATTACTTTTTTTTCAGTCCAAACAAACAAATAAACAACAAAAATAACAGCCACCAAACATGGCACATTTACAACTTTATCACAAAACACAACCCTTGTAGAGTGTCAATATGGGAAATCTCACTTCATGAAGTGATGCAACAAGACCAATTGTTCTGCACTGAAGCATGTTCCCTGTAATACACAGTTCCAGATCATACCAGTCATATGATTCACATGTCACATAGAATCGACCTACAGACCAGAAAAAAACCAAAATGGAACAAAAATGGCCGGTTATGGCATTAATCGGTTTCGAATGCATTGTAGGTCAATGGAGACTCGACCTACAGACTTTTTGACCTGCAGGCACCGTTCCAATATGGATTAATTCCGTAAGTAGAGGGTCTACTGTAATCGGTTCCAACATGACAGCACATAACAAAGGCAGATAGTCAAACGGTTAAGCAACAGGATGTCTCTAACCACCAGTTCTACATGGCCCAAATGGAAGAGAGGTGCATCTGCTGTTGCAGGAGGAGGCTTTCGCCTGCTCAGATCATCGATTATCAAAGCTGATAAACCCAGGAATTAGTGATCCATATAGTAGTTATTTTGCGGTCACAGACCCAGTAAGTGATCCATATAAGAATCGGGCTCAAGTGTCTTTTTCAAACAAAAATCTGTTCTTGGCTTTTTCCTAAAATGTTGTTTCAAAGCAAACTAACAGGATAGAAGGCATGTTTTTTGGTTGTTGTTACTGTCAGAAATTAATTATATTAGAAGTGAATCTGAATCCTTGTCAATCTATTGCAAATGACCCAGAACTCTACAAGCAGAATTCTGATATATGCACTGGGGATAGGACTTCCTAATTTTTCTGGATGACAGATACCCTAATTCCCCACTCTGAGAGTTCTACATACCTTGCAAACAGCTTACAAACACCTGGACATGATGCACATGGAGAAAGGCTTAAATTAGAAGGGTTTGGGACTTAAGTAGGCCAAGGTCTGCCAAGCTTCCTGTTGTTGCCCCAGTGCTACCTGGGAGCTTCCTTTCTGAGCAAGAAGCGTGGGCAGAATTTGGCCTAGGCAAACCTCAAGCCCTTTTAAAAGATGAATCACATTCAGGTGTTTGTAAGGAAGGTAGAACTTGTTATGAGGAGAATTATGGTATTTACTCTCTAGAAAATTTGAAAGCTCCATCTCTACCACTCACTCCTACCTTAGCTAATACTGTACTCCCACCTAAGATACAAGTACTGTATGCAGCTTGTAATGATACTGGATCTCCAGGCTTTGGGTCTCATTACATTTCTCCATTTTTAGTGATGTAATGAATACATGAAGATTTTCTCGTTTATAATGAAAAAGGATTGGGATACATTAAAAGAAAAACAATTACAATGTCAATAACAAAAGTTTTCACTCCACAACAATGAAAAGACTAACAATTATCTCAGCAGTAGTAGTAACAGCAGCAACAACATTTTTGCACAAAAACTCACATTTTGTGCAAGTGGTCTATTAAAACTTCTATTTGCTCAAAATAGAAGGCAGGTTTTTGTACTGAAAACCACATCTGCATACTTTGTACAAAAGGTTCCAAGATCTAAAATATAAATAAAAATTTGTAATCTCATCAAACAAGGAGTAATCTTGTGTTAAGTGTTCATTCTGACCTGCAAAATAGAATAAGCAAAGATTTACTTCTCTAGTTCATTCACAGAAGCCAAGCCACTTTCTTCCATACCATTTACAAACTTCAGACAAGACTACTGTAATACATTCCACATGAAACTATTTTTCATATAAAATGCCTCTGATGTTTCAAATAATTTAAATTTCTATGTTTTTACTGACAACTGTAATTCAGCATGAACATAATTATTCTCTCCAACAGTAAAGTACTTAACGTGGCGAGTGCTAATAGCTCTGGAGTAAAAACAGACCAATGAGAAACAAGATCCATGAGGCCTAGGAAAACCTGATAGTTTGTACAACTACTGACAATCTTAAAATAAACCAATAAAAGGAGGACTGAATATGCTCACTAGCCATAAGAAAAATGAAAGCAAGTTGGAAAAGAAAAATGGAAACTGGGTGGTGGTGGTGGTGAATGAAGCAGCCTGAGAACATGTTGGCTGGCAACTGAAATAGAATATTCATGTTAGGGTTAGGACATGTTACAACCTTCTACGGCAGGTTACAATTACTCCCTTTAACAGCACAGCGTAAAGACTCCATGCGAATCCCTTGGAATAAAAATGGGACTACCAGCATACTAGACAGAAGTTTCAACACACTTGAGGGAATACTAAAACAACTGAAGAAAGATGAATACAGGAATGTTGTGCCTTTAATAGTTATATAAAAGTAATTTCTAACGGTACAGCTGCACCTGCCTTATTACCCTCTTTTATACAACCATTAAAGGTAAAAATGCCCTGACCCCATTTTCACCTAATTCAGTTGCAAATAATCTTCAAAAATAGGCCCTTGTGAGGGAACCACCTATTATCAAATTTGTTATTAAGGATTGCATATGCACCTGATAGTTTCACTCTGTTTTGCACAAGCCCAAACTCGAGAGAGCAGCATGTTTGTTTGTTTTTCTTCTAACTGCTACATAAGAAAAAGGTATGGGAGTTACCTGCTGAGGACAAGACTGAAAAATTAACAACACCTCTACCAACTCTCTCTCTCCACACTACATTGGAGGTCAACTACATTGTCTGTCCAACTGCTTCCTGTGCAGAAGATTGAACGGAAAAGTGTCAGCCCTGCCAGAGAGAAACTGAGACACCTGGCTCAGGAATCAGTGCTAATGATGGCACTGGAGAACCACTGACAGAAGGTGAACTGATGGAAAAACAAGACACTGCTCTATCCTAGGACAAGCTGCAACATTTTTTTAACAAGTCGTATTTGTAATGTATTTATATATATATCAATAGTATCAGTTACTAGCTTGCTTCTGCATCTAATTCAAGATGCTAGGTTCCACTTTTATAATTCAAAGTGGGCTGATTCTTATGTCAGGAATCACCTTCCCTTTCAGTAAACCTAGGGTATGGATCACCCAGGGAAGTAGGTAAAATTCCAGATCGCTTGTGGATCAATCCAGTGTAATCCATTTCCCGATAATCACATGACATACAGGGAATTGTGCTCCAGCCTACCATGATCCAAGCCCAAGCCTTGGTGTAGGACAGTGATGGAGAACCTTTTTGAGCCCGAGTGCCCAAAGTGCCAACACAAAACCAACTTATTTATTTCAAAGCGCCAACACTACAATTTAATCTGAATACTGAGGTTTTAGCTTAGAAAACCAACAACTGCCCTGCAGTGCAAGGGTTAAATGCTTGTGTTTTTTCTAGAGGAGGTATTAACAGAGAAATACTTACCGGTCCTCCAATCTCCTGTTGGGCTAGACTGGTAATGGCCACCATTGCACCCCTACGATGGACCACTGCACCAGCAGTGGGGAGTGCCGAAATCCAGGATTGAAGGATGGGTAAGTATTTCTTGATAGTGACTTATGGCTCACGTGCCCACAGACAGGGCTCTGTGTGACAGCTGTGGCACGTGTGCCATAGGTTCACCATCACTGGTGTAGGGCTATATAAACTGAAATGGAAGTCCATCAAGACTAGGGGGCTTTTCAGCTGTGGCTGTGTTTCTCTTTTGATTTCTTGGTTTTGGTGGTCAGTAGTTTCATAGGAACCAGCACTGAAGTTGAACCAGTCAGCATTACAGACAAAGAAGTTGTCAGTGTCACTGATAATCTTTTAGACCAAGAAAAGTCGAATGACATATGGGTAAAGAAGACATGGCTAAATAGGTCTTTTTACAAAAACAAAAAAAAGGTGGTGGTGGTGGTCCTGAAGCAAACTTCTCAATTCTTCCTCTCCTGAGGGGTGAGCAAGAGGCATATTTTACACACCTGAATGTTCTGGGATTCACCCAAACACAGGAGATGGTGTGACTATGGGAAACGGGAATATAATATGTGCATGATTAATGTTTTTTTGAAAGGGGATTTAGGTGCCATAGACTCTAGTCATCAGTGTACAGTAAAAAATACAGGGAATTTTTTAAAAAAGTTTTTTTTTCAAGATAAACAGAGAAGGTAAAACCAAAAAGATTAACTTAGCAATGAGCACTAATAGTGGGAAGGTTCCCAAACTGAGGTAAAATGAAGGAAAACTGCCTGACATGTGCAATACAACAGCAAGGCCCACCAAAACTCAGCTATGGAAGTTTTAAGAACATTCTATGCAGGCACAGAAAAACCTCAAGTAATCAATTTAAACCAACTGAAACATCCCTATGCCACTCCCTGCAGTTTCTGAGATTCCCTAGGGTTTCCTTTTGCCCTGGGGAAAGCATTTGAGAGCCCTAGAACACAGTTTTTAATAGTCAAAAATAGTTATGGATCATGGTGTACTGGAACGGTTAGTAGCGACTGTTGACTACTGAAGGCACCACCCAATGTCTCAATGTTCCCTAAGACTTCCCCAAGGTGAAAAGGAACCCTAAGGAGAGATGGGGGAGGAAGCTTTTCATTAATTTAAATTGATTATTTCCAGCACCCAGAGCCAGTTTATGCGAACAGGATACTATGTAACAACTTTGTTATAAGGTGGCTTGATAGACAGATAGACGGATTGATTCGCAGTACAGTGGTGCCTTGCTTAGCAACGTTAATCCGTTCCGGAAAAAATGTTGCTAAGCGATTTCATCGCTAAGCGATTTTAAAAAGCCCATAGAAACGCATTAAAACGCATTTAATGCGTTCCTATGGGCTTAAAAACTCACCTTAAGCGAAAATCCTCCATAGGGGCGGCCATTTTCAGTGCCTTTAAAGCGAGGGAAAACAGCGGGCGGCCATTTTGTTTTCCTGGCGGCCATTTTGAAACCGCCGATCAGCTGGCCGAAAATGGGGGCTTTGCAATGATCGCTTCCCAGCGATGATCGCAAATCGAAATTTCCCCATAGGGACCATCACTAAGTGATTTTGTCGCTCAACGGAGCGATCGCTAAGCAAGGCACCACTGTGCGTCAGAGGAGGGTTTGGGACTACCTGAAGCTGCTTTCTGCTCCCGAGTAAGTACATTTACTTTGTTTTGCAAGGTGGGTTTGGGTTTTGGGGGGTTATGTTTCTGTGCTGTGATTTTTTTGTGCTTTGGTGTGGGGTTTTTCCCCAGCCCCATTGCATTCGGGTTGGCTGTATGTGTGTGGGGGGTGTTTTTTGTTTTTTTCCCCAGTCCCACGGCGTTCCGCTGGGGCTGGCTGTGTGTGTGGAGGGGGTTGTGCCTTTTTCCCCAGCCCCATGGCGTTCCGCTGCAGCTGGCTGTGTGTGCGGGTTTTGTGTTTTTCCCCCAGCCCCATGGCATTCTGCTGGGGCTGGCTGTGTGGGGGGGTAGCGTTTTTCGCAGCCCCATGGTGTTCTGCTGAGGCTGGCTGTGGTTTTTTGGGGAGGTTGTTTTTGGCCCCAGCGTGTTCCTATGGGGCTTGCAGTGTTGTTGGTTTCTTTTTTGTTTGTTTTTTTTGTATGTGATGAGGTTCATTTTCTGCCGAGAGTGACCTCTGTGATGGTGCGGGAAGGAGAGTCGGAGGCTGTTTGGTTGTTCTAACGTGACTTTGTTTATTGCTAAACAAGTTCAATTTAACAGGTTCAAAAGGGTCCATTAAACTCAACTCAGGCAAAAGGCGGTAACTTCGCACTTTAACATCCGGCGTCTTGATGTCACTTCTCACTGAGGGGCCAGTCCAAACCGCTCCTGATCGGTCATGGGCCTCAGTGGGGTGCTCCTCATGGCACAGACTGTCCCACAGCATGGGTGTCTCGCCCAGTCCCCCTCGCGTTGTGGCTGGAGTAAAGAGGGACTGGGACGGATCTCCACTAATATGCCCTCCACACATCCATGGCTTTCCTCTGTCCTTTCCTCTGCGGAGGACGGCACACTGGCTTTCTCTCCTTCACATTGTATTTTTTTTTCCTGGCCAGAACGAATTAATGGGGTTTCAAGGTATTCCTATGGGAAATGGTGCTTTGACTTACGACCATTTCAAGTTACTCCCATCTGTGACAAACCCAGACCTACTGGGATATGTCACACAGTTACACTAAGCTGCCACCAACCATTCCCTATAAGAAGTCACACAGACCAGGGATGGATTTTCAAACAATAAAAGAATAAGGTTTATTTAAATACACACCCAGGGATAATAAAATAATCAGGTGAATAGGATAAAGTAACGTGGCTTATTCTCACTCATACAAGCATACAGTTTGGTTCACCCAGAACCCTTAACTTGAAGCACAGACCCTGAACCTATCAGTTCTGGCTAACCAACAGACACCTGAACCTATCAGGTTGGTACTCTGACACACAGTAGTACCCTGTCTGACACACAGACTCCCACAACAGCTTCTTCTTCCCAGCTGCTGCTTCGTCACATCCCAGTGTCTCTCAGCATCTCTAGCATCTCCTACTTCACCACACAGGCATCACATATTTATACAGTACAGCCCCTCCTCCTGATGTCCCGCCTTCCACTCTCCATAGGATGGAACTTTCCCTCCAAACCCATGACAGACAGGTAACATCAGTGCTGTTATGTAACACCTCCCCTCTTTATAAGTTGTTTTGTAGGGGGAAAGCTAACGTGCTTTTCACCAAAAAACAACCTGTATAAAATACACAACAACAGTTATACATACCATATTATACTTACTCATACTTACATTCTAAGTTAAACCATAGCAAATAGGCATTTAAACATTTACCATCTACATTACATCAATTTACCTTTATTCATACAAACCAAATTCTAAACCAGGTACATTTAACCTTTTGTTCACCATTATATACACATAGTCCAGGTTCTTTCGCCGTCTTCATTCTTCAGGTCTTCTTGATAAGGCGTCAGCAACACAGTTCACTGACCCTCTGACCACCTTCACTTCAAAGTCATAGTCCTGTAGGTTTAAAGCCCACCTCATAAGTTTGCTATTGTGGGTTTTCATTGTCTTTAACCATTGCAATGGTGAATGGTCAGTACACAGAATAAAATGTCTTCCCCAGATGTAAGGCTTGGCCTTCTGGATCGCGTAGACTATGGCCAAACACTCCTTCTCCACGGTTGCCAAATGTCTCTCACCTTTTTGAAGTTTCCTACTCAGGTAGGACACTGGATGCTGGTCACCATTCTCATCCTCCTGGCACAGAACTGCTCCTACCCCGCTGTTAGACGCATCGGTGTAGATGATGAACTCCCGGTCGAAGTCTGGAGCACGCAGGACAGGATAGTTGATTAACGCCTCCTTCAACCTCTGGAACGCCGCCTCACAGTCGCTGGTCCACGGGATGCGGTCATCAGCCTTCTTCCTCGTCAGATCGGTCAGCGGAGCCGCAATCTCGCTAAACCTTGGGATGAACTTTCTGTAGTAGCCCACCAACCCAAGAAATGATTTGACTTTTTTCTTGGTGTTGGGTCTGGGCCAATCACGAACAGCTTCTATTTTGGCCTCCAGGGGTTTTATCATTCCTCCCCCTACCATGTGACCCAAGTATTTTATTTCTGGGCTACCCAGCTGACACTTGCTGGCCTTTACTGTTAGCCCTGCTGCACTTAACCTCTGCAGCACTAACTCCAGGTGTATCAGGTGATCTTCCCAGGTATTACTGAAGATCCCTATGTCGTCAATGTAGGCCACTGTAAAGTCACTGAGCCCTGCCAAGGTCTGGTCCATCAGCCTTTGGAATGTGGCTGGTGCATTTCTGAGACCAAAGCTCAGGACTCGAAACTCATAGAGACCAAAAGGGCTGCAAAAGGCAGTCTTTTCTTGATCCCTGGGATCAATTCTTAATTGCCAATATCCCTTTACCAGGTCCAATGATGAGATGAACCGACAACCCCCTATGGTTTCAATCAGGTTGTCTAGCCTGGGCATTGGGTAGGCATCAGGAGTGGTTACACGGTTTAATTTCCTGTAATCAACACAAAACCTAATGCTCCCACCAGGCTTGTCCACAAGGACTATCGGAGAGGACCAAGGACTAGAAGAGGGGACGATTATGTTCTCCCTCAGCATTTCGTCCAGCTCCTTCCGCACCTTGTCCCTATAGGGTCCCGTTACTCGGTATGGGGATACTGCCTGCGGGGGTGCATCCCCTGTGTGGATCCGATGCATCACTCCCTTCACTATCCCCGGCTTGTTGGAAAACACCTGTTGATATTTACTAAGCAGCATTTTTAGTTCTTGCTGCTGGTCTTGGGTGAGTGCAGGACTGATCTTTACCTCCTCTGGGTTGTATTTTACTTCCCCTCTACCCTCCCAGAAGGGTAATTCAGCTTCCTCACTCTCAGCTGCTTTTATCGCGAATAAAACCCTCTGTTCCCCTCTGTAGTAGGGTTTTAGGGCATTCACATGAACCACCCTCCTTGCTTGGTTCTCCTCCTGCTCTATTAGGTAGTTCAGGTCTGACATCTTGGAAATGACCCTATATGGTCCTGCCCATTTGAGCTGCAGTTTGTTCTCTCTGCAGGGCCTAAGCCAAAGCACTTCCTCCCCTGGGTCAAAGTGCCTCTCTCTAGCTTTGTGGTCATACCATGTTTTCTGTCTGACCTTCTGAGCTTGCAGGTTTTCTGCTGCCAGCTCTAGATTTCTCCTTAGGTCATTCATCAAGGTGTCTATGTAAGTCACAACGTCTTGTGGGTCATCCTGGGTGATCTGCTCCCAATTTTGTTTGATCAAATCAAGGGGCCCTTTCACCCTTCTCCCAAATAAAAGTTCAAATGGACTGAACCCGGTACTGGCTTGTGGCACTGATCGATAAGCAAACAAAAGGGATTGCAGCTTCTGGTCCCAATTGTTTGGATTCTCTGCCAAGTAAGCCCTAATCATGCGCATTAGAGTCCCATTGAACTTCTCAGTTAACCCATTACTTTCCGGATGATAGGCAGTGGTTTCCTTGTGCTTAATTCCACAGATTTGCCATAAGCGTTTCATGAGCTTTGATGTGAACGATGCGCCCAAATCTGTGATTATCTCTGAGGCAAATCCCATCCTGGACATATACCCCACCAAAGCATCGGCCACTGTGTTAGTTTCAATGTTAGTCAAGGGTATGGCTTCAGGATACCTTGTGGCATGGTCCACAATTGTTAGAATGAACCTGTTCCCCCTCTTTGTGGCCTTGGGTAAAGGTCCCACAATATCCACCCCTATGCATTTGAACGGAGTGTCAATCACAGGCAAAGGGCACAACTTTGCTTTGGTCCGGTCGCGGTTATTCCCCTGCCTTTGACACACATCACATTGTTTACAGAACTCTCTGATCTGCTTCCCTATGTCAGGCCAGTAGAAATTCTGTGTGATTCTCTGCTGGGTTTTGTTCACCCCTAAGTGTGCAGCAAACATGTCAGAGTGCCCCCTTTGTAAGATCATGGGGCGATACTTTTCAGGTACCACCAGCTGACTTCTGATCCCATCTCCCCCTTTTGAGATATTCCTCAGGGTCTCTCTATATAAAATCCCCTTTTTCTCCAGAAATCTCACTGGGGTTTCAGGTGTTAGCTGGGCGTCTGTCTTTTGCTCCTGTCCAAATCTGCTGTCTGTGGTTAAGGTTTCCACCACAGCTTCTGAACTCCCTTCTGCTTCCGTCTCTGGCTCATCATTACCCCCCTGAACTGTCCCTGTGGTGGCTTGTGAGCGTGTAATCACTAGCACCCGTTTCACATGTTCAGCCAGGTCATTTCCCACGAGCACGGCTGCTGGCAGAGTAGATGAAATCGCTAGCCGCCAATCTCCCCTCCAGCCTTGAAAGTTGACAGGTACCTCTGCTACTGGCAGAGAGATTACCTGCCCCTCAATCCCTGCCACCTTCATGCTCTCATTTGGGATTATATACTCCCTAGGGATGATATCTGGATGGCACAGGGTTACCTGGGAACAAGTGTCCCGCAGCCCCCTATACTGACGGTCAAGTATTCCTACGTCCACCCCTGCCGTCTCAAACAACTGAGAATCTGTTTTTATCAGCAAGCAGCGCTTTACTTCCACAAGAGGACCATTTTCCTCAGCCTGATCAGCAGAGGTAGCTGTTCCAGACTGAGTAGCCATGGCAACAGGCTCCCTCAGTGACACTGAGCCTTGCTCTTTCTGGACACAGAACACAGCTTTTGGCTTGGCCCCACTAGAATTCTGAGGCACCATTCCTTTTAGCTGCTTCAATTTCTCACACTCTGAGATTAGATGACCCTTTCCCTGACAGAAATAGCATTTTCTGGTGTATTTTGATTCTCTCTCATCTTGTTTTGGTTTTCCCTCCAAAATCTGAGGTCTTAGTTTCATGTCTGAGGGCTTCCCTTCACCATGGGCCCCTCCCCCTTGCTGGCTTTTCCCTGGTCCCTGAGAGTACTTGCTGTAGGCTTCTTTGGGTTTACCTACAGATTTCCCCTCACCCAAGGGCTTTCTTATTTGGGAAATAAAATCTGCGATCTCTGCGGCTTGTGCCACAGATTTTGGTTTCCTTTCCCTCACCTGGAATTTCAATTCCCCATGCAGGACTGAATAGAACTGTTCCAGGGCTATCAAGTCTTTAAGCTGTTCATAGGTCTCTGTTCCCTCCTGCGATAGCCATTTCTCAAGCAGCCTCACCAATTGGGCCCCCACTTGGGTAAAAGTCTGTTCTGGTTTTTTTGTGAGGGACCTGAATCTTTGTCTCAGCTGCTCTGCATTTATCCCATGTCTGGCAAACACCAGTTTTTTAAACTCTGCAAAATCTTTCATCAGTTCCTCAGGCATCTCGGCATAAACCTCAGCCAGGCTACCACTGATTAAAGATCGCATGATGGTCATCTTCTCAGTTTCCCTCACTGAGAAGTCCACAAACGCTCTTTCCACTAAGGAAAAGAACACCTCAGGACAATCTCCCTTGTGGTACACAGGGAATTTCTTCAGGTCAGCTTTAGACAATTGGCCTCCCTCAGAATCCCTATTATTATTATTGTTCTGGTTCATCAGTTCCAGTTTTCTTAATTCAAACGCCATTCTCTCTCTCTCCAATCTTTCCTCCCTCTCCATTCTCTCTCTCTCTCTCTCTAATTCAAATTGCCGCTGTTTCTCTCTTTCCCTTTCCTCCATTTTTTCTCTCTCTAACCTTTCCTCCACTTCAAATTGCCTCATCCTCAGTTCATGCTGTTGGACTATGAGCAATTTTCTGAGTTCTGGGTTCTGCTCTCCTGTGCTGTCACCCTGCACTGAGCCAAATTCATCCTCAGAACCTTGGTCAATCTGGGGGTCTTTCACTTCACTCATTTCGGCCATCTGGCTTCGAGTCAAGGGCATAATCCCCCCTCAGAACAGGCTGCTTTAAAAAGTCAAGCCTCAAAATAAAACGACCACTTTTTTCCTTCTTGCCTCAGAACCAGCTCTCCCTAGAGATTGCTGCTGTTCTTCAGCACTAAAATTGCAACAGTATCGAGTCAGAGCCTACCCCCCTCTGCTGGGCCTCTCAGCTGGCAAGCTAGATCACTGTTACTACGCAGTTTTGCCTCAGCTTTTTCCCGCCAAAACTAGGCTGCCTCAGAGCACCTTAATCTAAGTCTCCCCAGTTGGCACGTTCTTCTACTAGCGCACCTCCCCGTGAGGTACACCTAGAAGATTACCTACGCGCCTCAGACTGTCCCTGACTAGACCCCCCTTGCTCTGGGCACACTTGCCAAGGCTTTGCTGGACCACTGGACAACTGGACCAGTCGTATCCCACACGCTGGACACCAATCAATGTGACAAACCCAGACCTACTGGGATATGTCACACAGTTACACTAAGCTGCCACCAACCATTCCCTATAAGAAGTCACACAGACCAGGGATGGATTTTCAAACAATAAAAGAATAAGGTTTATTTAAATACACACCCAGGGATAATAAAATAATCAGGTGAATAGGATAAAGTAATGTGGCTTATTCTCACTCATACAAGCATACAGTTTGGTTCACCCAGAACCCTTAACTTGAAGCACAGACCCTGAACCTATCAGTTCTGGCTAACCAACAGACACCTGAACCTATCAGGTTGGTACTCTGACACACAGTAGTACCCTGTCTGACACACAGACTCCCACAACAGCTTCTTCTTCCCAGCTGCTGCTTCGTCACATCCCAGTGTCTCTCAGCATCTCTAGCATCTCCTACTTCACCACACAGGCATCACATATTTATACAGTACAGCCCCTCCTCCTGATGTCCCGCCTTCCACTCTCCATAGGATGGAACTTTCCCTCCAAACCCATGACAGACAGGTAACATCAGTGCTGTTA
Source organism: Pogona vitticeps (assembly GCF_051106095.1). Lineage (NCBI taxonomy): Eukaryota > Metazoa > Chordata > Lepidosauria > Squamata > Agamidae > Pogona > Pogona vitticeps. The sequence continues at coordinate 223,854,934 of NC_135784.1, read as the reverse complement.
TGTAACACCATCTTCTGGAACAGATTGTGGTTGTAAGTCGAGGCACCACTGTATTTTTGAAAACTGACATTTTGAAATCCCTGGACCACTGGCTTGCGTAGCTACACAAAGACAAATAATATGCTAAAGATGGAAGGAGAAAGTGAGGAAAGGGAGAAAGATATTTTTATGAAAACCCTGAAAACAGTGAGAGGAGAAACCACCAAAGTCAACAAACAGATTATCTTACATTTCAACTCAGTCTACTAGTCTCTTGCACATAAATCCACTGCTCCACCTCCTCCACCTCAATCATAACAAATTAGTGTAACACTTGCTTTTTGTCATATCTTAATACAAAAGAAAACCCTCAACCAAATAAATAAATAAATCAAGAGGTGACAGGAAACAAAACACCATTTTGTCTTGAATTTGCACAACCTAATTTATAGTAATACAAAATCTATGGGCTCTGGAAAATGTCAGAGAAGCAGCATTCATTACATATGTTGATAGGTATGAAGCTAAGTCTCTGTAGGCCTTTCAAAAAAATGCACACAGCTAATTTAATGCAAACCAGAAGTCTCTGGCTGCTGGATGAACAGTCAGACTCACTCCCATATGGATATTAGGAGGAGGGGTCTTTTTCCTCACTCCTCATTTATTTACAGTTGGAGGGTGGTTCTTTAAGAGTGAGCTTGAGGCCAACTAACTATGGATTTGATTTGTGGGAAGACACCTCCCCCTTCTACTAATTTCTTGGACCACTTTTTTTAAAAGAAAGCATCTTGGTTGTATGTAACCTCTTCCCCCACCTAAGCATCTGCCTTGCCCAATCTCGTCTGGGCCAGCTCCAATAACAACATCTGCTTGGCAGCTTTTCAAAACCATGGATAGTTATCTAACTGAGGCTTTTGTGCTGCACTGTTTATTCTGTGTGAAGAAATGCCTCTCTAGTTGAAAGAGTACTTTAGAAAAGCTGTGCAGCTATTAGCAAGTGAAGCACAAGGCTAATAACCCCCACCTGCTCGTCAAATTAATAATGACATCTGAGTCATTATAGCTCAGAAAGAACACACGACTGCAGACTTGTCACATGCAGAAACAAACATGCTGTACATTAGAAATTAAAGCCAGACTATGAAGCCAGCAGGAGATAATGAACTTAGATTTTTTTTTTTTAAAAAAAAATTATCTGGTAGTTTCTTTTTTAGTGAAATCATATTAAGGTGGAGAAAAACTGAACATGCTGTACAAGACAGGGAAAGGAAACTGTTCACAGATGTTAATCATGGTAGTACACATATTTACAAAAACTGGAAAAGAAGTACAAGTTACTTATCAAGGTCAGCTGAATGGACTGAGCACATAAAAGCATGCTGAGATAAATATATACAAAAATTAAAACTAAAGCACATTTGCTTTTCCTAGGGTTTCTTGAAAATAACATGTAAATCTATTTTTATATGAGCTTACTAAAAGGGGTTCTTTATTTCTCTACATAGTTGAGTGGGAGGGATTTAGATTCATTAGGCACTGGGAAATATTTTGCGACAAACTGGGCCTATACAAGAGGAATGGGCTTCATTTGAATGAACACAGAACCAGACCGCTGGTGCATAACATTAAAAAGGTGGCAAAGCACCTTTTAAATTGAATCCCAGGAGAAAGCTGACAGGAGCCAAGAGGCGTCCGGTTCGGGACTCCTCATCCCTGTGGAATGAGGGTATGATGCGGGGGGTACTATCGTCCTCCAGATCAAAAACTTGAGGGAGACCTTGAAATGAGGAGACAAATCAGGGAGGTGTCCACGAGGGACAGGAGGACTTCAATTATTTTCACATCAACTGAGCCAATGCGCGCTCAGGTCAAGAAAGAGAGACTGGGTTTCTTGACATGCTAAATGACTGTGCCTTGGAGCAACTTGTCACGGAGCCCACCAGAGGACAGGTGACTCTGGATTTAATATTGTGTGGTGCTCAGAACCTGGTTAGGGATGTGAATGTCACTGTGCCACTACGGAGTAGTGGCCATGCCGTGATTCCTTTCGCCATGCATGTTGGGGGGAAAGTGTCAAGCAAATATGATACGAAACCCCTTGATTTCTGAAAGGCGGACATCCCTCAAATGAGAAAACTAGTTAGAAAGAAGTTGAAAGGGAAGGTAAAAATAATCCAATCTCTCCAGAGTGCATGGAGCCTGTTTAAAACAACGGTAGTAGAGGCCCAGCGGAAGTGTATACTGCAAAGAAAGAAGGGCTCAGCTAAGGCCAAGAGGGTGCTGGCATGATTAACGAGTGGAATTAGAGAAGCTTTGAAGGGCAAAGAGGGGTCCCTTCAATAAATGGAAATCCTTCCCAAATGAGCAAAATAAAAAGGAACACAAACTCTGGCAAAAGAAATGTAAGAAGACTATACAGAAGGCAAAAAGGGACTTTGAGGAACATATGACCAGCAATATAAAGGGGAATAAGGATGGGGAACTCAGGAAACTACAGGTCAGTTGGCCTAACGTCAGTTCCAGGGAAGATGGTGGAAAGCCTCATCCAAGATAAAATCTTAGAACACATACCTGAGGGAAAATCAGCATGGCTTCTGTAAGGGTTAGTCTTGCCTCAGAAACTTTTTAGAATTCTTTGAAAAGGTCAACAGGCATGTGGATATGGGTGAACCAGTGGATATTGTTCGTCTGGATTTTCAGAAGGTATTTGACACGGTCCTTCACTAAAGGCCGCTGGGAAAATTCCACAGTCAGGGGGTAAGAGCACAGGTCCTCTTATGGAGTGAGAAATGGTTGAGAACCAGGAAACAGAGAGTAGGTGTCAATGGGCAGTTTTCATAATGCAGAGAGGTGAAAAGTGGTGTTCCCCAGGGGTCTGTTCTGGGACCGATGCTTTTCAATCTGTTCATACATGACCTGGAGAGAGGGATAAGCAGTGAGGTGGCCAAGTTTGCAGATGACACAAAACTTTTCTGGCTGGTGAAGACCAGAAGGGATTGTGAAGAGCTCTAGAAGGATCTCTCCAAATTGGGAGAATGGGTGGCAAAATGGCAAATATGTTTCAGTATAAGAAAATGTAAAGTAATGCACATTGGGGCAAAAAAATCAAAGCTTTAGTTATCAGCTAATGGATTCTGGGCTGTCCATGGCGTATAAAGAAAGAGATCTTGGTGTGCTGGTGAACAGCTCAATGAAAGTGTCAACCCAATGTGCAGCGGCAGTGAAGAAGGCCAATTCTGTGCTAGGTATCATTAAAGGGGGGGGGGGTTGAAAATAAAACAGCCAACATTCTAATCCCATTGTACAAAATGCTGGTAAGGCTGCACCTGGAGTACTGCATGCAGTTCTGGTCGCCGCACCCCAAAAAATATTGTGGAACTGGAACAGGTGCAGAAGAGAGCGACTAAAATGATGACTGTGCTAGGGCACCTCCTTTATGAGGAAAGGCTACAGCGTTTGGGGCTCCTTAGTCTGGAGAAAAGGCACCTGAAGGGGGACATGATTGAGATGTATAAAATTATGCAGGGAGTGGATAAAGTGGATAGAGGGAAGCTTTTTTCCCTCTCATGCAATACTAGAACCAGGGGACATCCACTCCAATTGAGTGTTGGGTGAGTGAGAAGAGACAAAAGAAAATAGTTATTTACCCAACATGGTGTTGGTCTGTGGAACTCCTTGCCACAGGATGTGGTGATGGCATCTGGCCTAGATGCCTTTAAAAGGGGATTGGACAGATTTCTGGAGGAAAAGTCCATTGCAGATTAAAAGCCATGATGGGGATGTCCATCTCCAGGGTTAGAAGGAAGGTACCTCAAATTGCTAGGTGCAGGGGAGGGGCATCAGGAGACAGGTATCTAGTTGTCTCGTGTGTTCCCAGAGGCATCTGGTGAGGCAACTGTGAGATAAAGGAAGCTGCACCAGATGGGCCCTTGGCCAGGTCCAGCAGGGCTCTCCTTATGTTCTTATGTTGTTGAGGATGTTTATAATTTTCAATCCACAGTAGTTCATGCCTTGATTCATTTCTACTAAGGAATCTACCATATCAAAATAATGAAGTTCACTCTACAACATAGACTTGAGTTGGATTAGCCATGCACTGGACAGTCAGAATGGGGCACATATGTAAGTATAAATCAAAATGGCTGATTGATATAGTTCCACATAACACTAAATGTGTCAAATAATTCATCTAGACTAGAAATCTGTTACTTGGATTGATATTAAAACAAAGGTATATTGGTGGATAAACAGAAAAGTTCTTTTTCAGTATATGCTTCTTCCATTATCTCTGGCAGATCCAACAGTCTGAGTCTGTTCCTAAACAGGTCAGTCTCCCCAGGAATAAAAATAACAACAACAACAACAACAACAACAGTAAACAGACCACAGATGAAAAACTGAAGCAAAATCAGTTTGATCTCTTTGATTAATACTAAAAAAGGATATTGCATGTATGCAAATTCTGCAAATACTGTAATCTTCATACATGTTTATTAAAAGAATAAGGCGCAGCCAAGTTGCACCAAGGGGCACCCCCTCCGCTTCTCTACTGTAGCACTCTGTAATTCCAGGAGACACCTTTGCTGAGGGTTGGGGACCGTTAGCACCAGTAAAGGACAGGGTGAAAGGAGCTGGAGAAGGAGACCTCATGGCCACTGGGTGGCCCCATGAATGAGCTGTTTTATATTTATGTGACTGATTTTATACTTATGTGACTGGTCTATAAGGACGGTAAATAAACTAAACTGAAACTGCTCTCATGGCCATCAGGAGAAACTTTTCAGGCATTTCACTTGTGAGAAGAGACTGAAATTTTCCTGTGGCAGAGCTCTTCTCAACTGCACAAACAGGGGATGCTGCCTAATTATTTATTTTTTTAATTTCATAGGTACTCAAGGTCCCGTGGATACCTCCATACCAGCACTGTTGGCATGACAAATATTGTATGAACCAAGTAACTCAAATTCTTCAAAATATTTATAAAGTGTGCAGCAAGGATGCTGATCATGGAGAATAGTTTTACAATGGTAACTGAATTACCAAGATAATATTTGGAGCCTGTATTTCACACATTACATAAAACTGCAGCTAAATTTTTCAGTGGTAAAAAGAAGTACTGGTATAGGATTCTTTTCCACTTCAGGAAACATATATGTTAAATGTCTTAATAGGAGCCGATAAGATCCTATTCCATTACAAAGGAATTGCGTCTATACATTAAGACATCAAAAATATAGGGAGAAGGACTGGAACATAGTAACTGTAGTCTTAGCCTACTAAGTCAACTCAGGGCAAACACCACTAACCTAAGAAAGGGGCAAGTATAAACCATAAAGCGCCTATCAGAACTGCTGGTTTGCACAAAGTAGAAATTGGACTGCTGTTTAGAACCACCACAATGCAATAACAACCCTGAGTACGCATGCTTGAAGCATTTAGAAATCAGAGCATCATGCTCCAACCTGCACAATAAATCTGGACTCTATTTTCAATGCACAATTTCCTCTTGTTCTCATAATGCTATATTATTCATAATGTTAACAGGTCACAAGCATCAGCTAACATGGTTTGTAATATTTTTCTTAAATGTATTCGTAAAAGTAACCATGTGAATAGAATTTGCCAGCCATAGCTATAAAACCGGACTCCCACTTGTAAACACAGTAGGGGATATGAGAAGAATTAACGGTACGGTGCCTGAAATATTTTTAAAGTTATTTTAATGACCAGTTCCCACAAATTATGAAATTCTTCTACCAACATGTATGACAAATAGGTAGGCCACAGTAAAATGAATATAGAATATTTCAACCCTTTGCATTTGCTTGAGTTCCTGCCTTTCAGGCAAGATATCACAAATAATTTGAAGGAAAAAAACCTTTCTGATAAAGTAGAGCACTATTTCACGCATTTCCAAGCCCAGCTGGAAATACATAAAATTGGGAGGGAGGAACACAAATGCAATTACATAGCACCCACATCCTACTTGTCACTCCCTGCTGGATTTCACCTCTGCCACTACCACCCCACTCTGCTGGCATTGATTCACCTTTGAAGACCTGTCTGGCACAGCTGCATTTTGTTCTACACTCTGTGTTTGTATGGGAGGAAAAATTATTTCAACGCATACAGTATAGTCCATCTCTCTGAACCTCATTTTTAAAATTACTAGATGCTGGCTCAATGCGATGGTTGTGGGACATGTGGTTTTCACCCAGCCTTTGCCTAAGAAACCATGTAATGTTTGAAATCTTTGAAGGTCAAACTGTAACATGATTAGTTGGTCCAATAAAAGTATCTTAACAGCAAATCACTGTTCTTTGCTTCCTGCTTTGTGAGTTCATAAGCAAAGTTTGTACATGTGTGAGAATCCTGAAGACATATTTTGATTAGATTGTAGTTTTTCTATCCCTCCCTCCTTCCCCCTTTAAAAATGAACTGCTTTGGTGCTTTTGTCTGCATACTTTTAAAGAAACCAAAGTGCATGCCAGAAAAAGTGTGAGTGTTTCATAAAGTTCTGTAGATCCTAGATCACACACAGCAAACATATTCTCATATCCACTTAATCTCAGTACACATCTCCACCCTTACTTCCTTCCCAATGGTATGCAGTCTTGAAATCACAAATGTTCATGTTTCCTGAAGCTAAGCTAAAGAGGAAAAGTCCCACTCTCAAGGGAGGTGGATACATGCTCTTGGCGCCCTGAAGCTGTTAACTGTAGTAAAATATAATGTGGCACTTCACCACAATTAACCACGAGGGAAACAGCCTTTTTTCCCCACCTCTGATGACATTTAACAGATAAGACCATGAATTCCTGATGCTATCTACAAACAAAGGGTTTTCATCACCAATCCTATGTACATGTTTTGCACTGAAATGGAATTATATTGCAAACAAAACAGATAAACAAATCATAACAGAACATTATGCTCAATAAACACAAGTAAAACCAGGAATGGCAAAGGCATCAGCTAACAAATTAAAAGACTAGGTTTTTCAGTAAGTTATGTCCATGAATAGTTCGTTAAAATATGTAAGAAAATTTATGTGCAACAAAGTATAATTTTGGAACATATTAAAGTTGTGATATCATGCATTTCTAATATAATCAAATTTAAATTAAACATTGTATTCACAAAATGTAAAGTAAGCATTGTTACAACTTAAGCTGAATTGATAAACTAACGCTTTTAAAACATTCATTTCCACTCTTCTGTTTTAAATGTTTGCTGCCTATTTATCTAATTGAGTTGTCTTCCAACCTTCCAAATGATTGTGCAGATTAAAGGATTAACAGAAAAAAAATGCTAAGAGCAACATTAAATCTCATAAGCCAAATCCAAAAAAAGACAGCAGTTCTGCTGATCCACAAGAACAAAACAAAATCTGGTGTCCATAGATGGCAAATAACTTTATTGGGATCAACTATAAATTTACAGAATAAGCAAGCTTTGAATTCTCCACAACTCTTAATCAAGCTACTTGGTAAAGAAGATCGGAGTAGGGGTAACATTTCATTCTTGGCAACAAAAAGAATGAAGCCACAAAATGCCCATAACAGTTACTTGAACAGATATTACTGTTAAAAATCTTATGTTAAAGGGTGAAAAACAGGAAAGGTAAACAAGATCTCACCTTACCTGATAACTATCATCTCATAGCTCCAGATACATGGAAGGATACGTCTAGGACAAACAACACACAACAGAAATCTCAAAACTCTGTAGCTATAGTCCACTCAAATAAGCCGCAATTCAGACAGCAGGAACAGTGTTCAATAAAAACTAACAAGTGCAGTTGCCCTTGTTAATCAAAACAATTTCAGTGCAAGAGGAACCCATCCAATGCGACCTTGAGCTCGAAACACCCTTCAAAGCAACTAGCAGTAATACTAATTACAGCCAAACATTTTTTGTACTGGCCATAAATCGTAACAAAAAGGAAAAAATACATTACAAAAAAAAATCCAGAGTTTTAGATAAAAATAAAAATATGCAAACATTTATGACAATAAAGCATGTAGCAGTTGCACTCCTACTTCTTAGTGAAGACCAAGAACTTACTTTACTTAGAACTGACATGTTTCACCATGATCCTGAATTAATATTTGGTATCAAAACTGGACAGGATAAGTGAGAACTTTTACCACTGTCTATCCACACACAAGGGGAATGAAATCAAAATACTATTATACCCCTTGCCACCTTAGGACTAGCTGACATCTCATGAACTGTATCTGCCCACATTTACTGGACTAAACATTAAAGATGCTGCCAGATACCCATGTTTTAAAGACATCAGAGACATCTGTGTCCAAGTGCTGTTCAGGGTGCGAGAGGCTGCCAGAAGAGAGAAGGGTTTAGCAGCGGTAGCGCCTAGATTGTGAGATACTTCTCCTAAGGAGCAGTTCAGGATAAACTTTTTAAAATAAAGTTTTTTAAAACTTTTTTTAAAAAAAATATTTCAGAAGGTCAGAACTCCTGACAACTGTTGCATAGATCAGTAGATCATTTAACTGGTACTGATATGTGTTTGTCTTAATGTAGCATTTTAATGAGTTCTAGTCAGCACTGTTTTATAACTGATTTTTCATAAGGTATGTATATCGCACAGGAAATGTAAATATTTATCTTTTGTTTGTTTGTTTAATTATTTGAATATGTTATTTTTCTTCCCATGAGGGACTCAAGACAACTATCAATTAAAAAGCTATCATGACAAAGTTACAAACATAAGATATGATATTTTTTAACAATGGAACAAATTCTTATTTAAAAAACACAATTCCACACTAGTCCCTACTTATCCAAATCAATTAAAGCCTGTATTAAAGTAGCCTTGTAGTAGAACTGCAAGAGGAAGGCAGCCATGCATGCAGCCAAACCCTGGATCTATCCATTTGGAGTCCACATATTATGCCCCAATTGCACTACTTGAAAGAGGTGGTTGCTGGGCAAAATGGACCCCTAGTCTGACAGTTAGTCTAAGGGAGTTTCTAACTCAGGAGGACATGAACAAACTTATATTTTACACAGGAAATGAGGCAGCTGATTCAGATCCCATAGCCATCTATGAAAACCTCATACAAAAACTAAATCCAATTCTCGTTCGCACTCATGGTGAAAATTCTCAGAAACTGTACAATCACTCTAAACCATGGTTTGATCATAGCTATGTATCGGCATAGGGACGTGGTGGCGCTGTGGGCTAAACGGCAGAAGCCTGTGCTGCAGGGTCAGAAGACCAAGCAGTCGTAAGATCGAATCCACGTGACAGGGTGAGTGCCCGTCGCTTGTCCCAGCTCCCGCCAACCTAGCGGTTCGAAAGCATGCAAATGCAAGCAGATAAATAGGGACCACCTCAGTGGGAATGTAACAGCGTTCCGTGTCTAAGTCACACTGGCCATGTGACCACGGAAGATTATCTTCGGACAAAACGCTGGCTGTACGGCTTGAAAACGGGGATGAGCACCGCCCCCTAGAGTCGAACACGACTGGACAAAAATTGTCAAGGGGAACCTTTACCTTTTATGTATTGGCAAAAAAAAAACATATTAAACTGGCAGTTTCAGCAATAGATCAGAAGGTCAGGCCAGAAGTGATGCCCTCTCAAAATTCTTGATACAAAGAAAAGAATATAAACTGCTGATACAACGCACTAAGAAAGAATACTCCAGAAAACTTTGGAGATAGTTAATTGAAGCAGCTAAAGATAAAAACCCATCCCTCTTTTTGGGTTTAATCACAGGTAGATCCTTTGGTCAAAAATCCCCTACATCCTCATGTATAACAGCAAATAAATGGGTCTCCTTTTTCGCAAAACTGTATGAGGATGCTACTCAACCTTCCTCCCCAACAATTCTAGAAAGCACTTCTAAATGGCCTGCTGTAACCCCAGGAGAGATTCAATCACATACAGACCAACTAAAAAGTGCCAAATCCCCTGGATCAGATGGCATCCACCAGAATTCTTAATAAGGAAGAAGAAAGCCTTATTTTAAAGAGCTTGACTCCAGCTATAAATATACTAGACCAAGCAGTTAAAGCAGGGGTCCCCAACCCCCGGTCCACAGACCAGTCCTGGTCCATGGCCTTGCCAGGACCAGGCGGCAGAGACAAATCTGCCCTCCACATGCACAGAAGCATGCATGCCCCTCCTACTCATGCACGGCCCTTCCCACAGCCCCTCCCACCCATGAACAGCCCCTCCCAAGCCTGCACAGACACCCCCCACCCGCACATTAAAGCGGTCCATGGAGGCAAAATGGTTTGGGACCCCTGAGTTAAAGAATGAAAAACACTGATATGTTCTTTATTGCAAGGTAAAAACTGATAAGGAAAACAGAGTTCAACATAAGCTTCTATTGAGTTACAGCCCAACTGTAAAAATATACAATCTCCCTCCTCCGTTACAAACTAACTTCTCTTCCATCCAGCTCTTTTGGACCCACCTCCTTTGGACTCTCCTGGAGAGATTCACCTGCATTTCTACAGGCATTCACCTTGTTTCTCCTGTTACCATGCAAAATTGGCTAGGGTTACATCATAATGGCAACTCAAAACAATAACCACTTCATGGAATCACAAGGTTGCCACAGAGGTAAGATGTTTCCAAAAGCCTCTCCAACAATAAAGTTTTCACCCATTTTCTGAAGGCCAGAAGGGAGGGAGTCTGGCATATATCTGCAGGCCAACACATGCACCAATGTCATTAAAGATCTCCTGTCAATTCCTCCATAAGTTCCATTGATTCAAATGGTCCTACTCTAATTGAAGCTTATTTTAGCATGCTAAGCACAGTGGATAAAGAGCCATGTTTTTATTATTAAAAATCTATTTTTATGTAAATCGTACCAAAAAAATTCCAGTTTTTAAATTTATATTGTGATTTAAATCACTTTGATTTAAATCAAAACCACCCTAATGCTATGTCCCAGTTAGAGTAAACAATGGAACTTAGGAAGGAACTGACTCACAGTTGATTCAATAAGCCTGCTCTAGTGTGATTTACTACACTAAGCAACAAGATTTTGGCCACTGTTATTCTGAGACAGCTGTTCCTCAAGTGTTCTTGTACAGGAACATTTTAATGTACCCTCTACATTTTGGTGATCAGCAGTTATTTTATCCTGTCTAAAACAAGACAAATTTCATTAGGATAGGCACTTACAAAATTATAGGCACTTACAAAATGCAATTGTGAAGGAAAGCAGGAGGCAAGTGAGCTGTCCTCATTGAAACACTCGAAGAGGAAAAAGGAGCCTGTGGGAGTGAGATAGGAGAGATGAAAGAAACCTTAGTAGAGGAGAAAAAAGGGGTAGAGATTTGCCTGGTGGAAGAAGGAGAAGGAAGAAAGGGGGAGGAGCTGAAACTCTCTATGTGGGAGGAGGATATAAAAGAAGGGGGAGAAAGGAGGATCAGGGGTAGATTAGAGAAGGAGAGAAAGGAGAGCAATGCTGAGGCAAAGAGCAAATTAGAATATGCGAAAGCGCGGGATCTTCTTAAAGATTTTCCTAATCTAAGAGTCGGAGGTTTACTACCTGACCTGGAGACAAAAGGAGAAGGAGAGACTATCTTTGAAATGCAGGAATGGACAGCGATTGTCTTTTCTCGGGGACAAGGACGCGGGAGGAAAGTTATACGTCCAGACCCAATCTACAACACCCCGCCAAAGGAAGGCGACTGGGCGTGTCACCCATGCTGTGGAACGGTTTGTGTGACGCAGAGTGCTCCCCTACACAAGATTACGGATTGCAAACAGTTTGGTCCAGCCCCCGCAGTAAATCACCTTCATTTACAAGAACAATCAATGTTGTCAAGTTATGGACAGTTACCCGATCTGTTATGGTTTGATCCCATCGGTGTCATAGTTGAGACACCACCAGTTAATAAAGTTGAAATTGAGAAAGATTTTAAAAGGTCTCCATCCTTTCTTCCCGCCAAAACAGAGGAACTGCCACAACTTCAAAAGAACCCAGTCACAGCAATCTTTTTCATATTCACTTGGAAATAATCTCTATGGCATTAAACAGTATTTACTCCTGGATAAGAGTGAATAGACTTGCAGTCATATCCTTTTCAAGAACTTTATACACAGAAAATGTTACAGTGGGGTCTCGACTTACGAACTTAATCCGTATTGGAAGGCAGTTCTCAGGTCGAAAAGTTCTTAAGTCGAATCTGCATTTCCTATAGGAATGCATTGAAAACCATTTAATCCGTATCTGCTCTTTTCGTCCATAGAAACTAATGGGAAGCTGCTATTCCGCCTTCTGCCACTAGAGGGGGATATTTTTTTTCTTTTTTCCTTTTAACCTAAGATGACTTAGCTTTTAAAAAAAGGAAAAAAAAGACTTCGTAACTCGAATCTAAGTTCGTAAGTCGAGTCCATATATTCCTATGAGAGCAGTTCGTAAGTCGAAACGTTCGTATGTTGAGCCGTTCGTAAGTCGAGACCCCACTGTATTCAGGTATTGCTATATTAACCAAAAAAAAAAAATCACAATTGTCATTTTGGCTTAGAAATGCAATGATACAAACCTAGATGCCATTTATAGCCTACAATTCCACTCAATTTATAGACAGTGGTGATAATAAAGTTACATATGAAAAAGTCTGCTGGATCTCAGAACGTTCTTTAAACTTGGAAGAACAGGGACAATGCTCTACTGTTAACTACTCTCCTGTCTGAAAGCTACAGAAAGATTAGTTTATACAGCTGCTGGTATTTGTTATGGTACTGCTAACAAGGCACATATGGAAAATCTGGGTGTTTTCCTTAGAACAATGATTCTCAGCCTCCGGTAACCCAGGTGTTCTTACACTGCAACTCCCACAAACTCCAGCCAGCAAAGCTGCTGGTGAAGGCTTATGGGAACTGCAGTCCAAGAACATCTGGGTTACTTCAGGTTTGGGAGCTACTGCCTTAGAATACAGAACAGAATGACCATTACCAAATTCTAGAGTATATATTAAAAGAAAGGAATCATCCCAGCTAGTAGCCAGAGAGTTCTATTACACATGATTGCTTTGTTATTACTAATTCAATACTGTACGATGTTCACTTGGTTTTCTTCTATACCAGTAGTTCCCAAACATTTTGGACTAGCAGCTCCCTTGATTTACTGGCTATACTAGTAGCACTTGAACAGCCTTCTCAATCATATATATACCAACCCAATCAACTTGTGGATAAACACAACAGTTCAATCACATAAGAACGTCAATGAAACTGATCTGTTAACTCTGCTAAATCAACTAAAATGTCAAAGATTTATTTGTTCATGCCAAATATATATACTCACTGTATGTAGAGTTTTACAAAACACTGAATTTTCTTTTCAGAATTTACAATGAAAGTTAAACATAACTGAAAAACAATCATTCCTTTTCTACTTTTAATTGAATCCTTGTGTCATAATATAATACACTGCCATCATAGTGACAGCACTATTTCAGTGAAAGATAAAACTATAAGGTTTATATTAATATATTTAAACTTTCTCACTACAAGCTGTTAAACTACTAATACCAGCAGTTTTTTAAAAAAAAACAAAATCAAAGGAATTACAGTCATTATGCGTATACAGAATACTCCATACTCTTGACCATTATGGATTCCTGCAGTCAGCTCAACAGCCTAGCCAAAGAAAAGGAGTCAAGAAAACTATTTTCCTGCTAAAGGAAAGGTTCGCTCACTATCCAGCTTCCTGCTGCTCTTATTTGCTACCTTACCATGTGGACTCCAGCCTGAACAATGTACCTCTTTCCTGGACTAAGCCACTAAGTCAGCATTTTCCACTTGAGGCTTGCATCACTAATAAGCCAGATGGTGACAATGACAGAAAATTCAGCTGTTCCAAGTGGACATGGGAAACCTATTGGAAAACCTCCTCCATGGTGGTGAAGTCTTTGTTCTCTGCTACCATTGAATCCACACAGTTAAATTTTCTCTATTGGTAAGGGGTCTTCTATGCTCTGTCCCACAAAAATAGACTGAAAACCATATGAAGACCCATTTCACACAATTTGCATGACACTTGTTAGACAAAATCACTCTGATACACTCCGATTTACATACTGTAGCTGATAGAGGCCCCAAAGATGTAACTTTGGTCCCTGCTTGTGCAGAGGAAATAGGTACGTACTTTTCAATCCACACAGTTGGAAGATACGGGGAGGTTCTTGAGAGCCATCAGGTACGCATTCAACTCTTTCCTTTCTTGGCCCATGTGACTGGGTTCTTTCTCTAGGGTAGGCGGGCCCATGGATTCGGCGGGAATGACAGCCGGAGACAAAGTAACAGTCAAAAAAGGATTTGTTTTATTAACTCCATCATTAAACAACTCAGAACTAAACGGATTCGGCAATTCGTCTTCATTTATCAAACAATACTTCTTGGGGTTGCCCCCAGGTCCATTACTCTTAACTTTTACTGTTTCTTTCCCCCAAAGTGGGTGACCCAATTCTTGTTCCCGACTGGCGCACTCAGTACTGAACAAGTTGTTCGGCAACATGGATGTATCACCACAGATCCCTCTAATCTGGGAAGGAAAGGACTGGTTCCACCAAGGATCCCCCTGTCCACCACCGAAGGGTTGGCCGGATCCATTCCTGACTTCCATCCCTCTTGCTGGATGCCCATGCCCACCTTAGCAACTTCTTTGGGTAAAGGCAGCAATCCGTCCTCCTTCATCAGGTTCAGGAAAGTCTTTACCAAGGTTGCAATCTTTTCTCTTTCTACTCCCGTCTCCACCGTCTGAGTACTCTCTTCCCTTTTTTCTTCTAACCCCCTTCTCTCTCCTCCTCCTCCTCCTTTATAGGATCATCCCACCTCCACGTCTCTAACTCCTCCCCCCAGTCCTTCATTCTCTCCGCCAAGAACACTTCTATCACCTTATTAGTTCCACTCTCATCATCGTCCAGCTTAATCAGTTCTCCCACTACACATCCTTCGTGTTCGTTCTTGGAGGTCTGTGAGGACGGCACACTTGTCTGTCTCCACTCACAGCCCATAAAAAGAGCCAATTCAGAGTGGCTAAGTGGGCAGAAGGAGTGGTCAGTGCCTTCTTGTATCAAGGCAGGGTTCCAGCACAACCAAAGGAGGCATTAGAAAGACTGCTGCAGAAAAAGCCCACCTTGAACCTCACCTTATTGTACAACTGCTAGCCAATCTCCAATATTCCATTTTGGGACAAGGTACTGGAACACTTGGCATCTTCACAACAAAAATATGTCCTCAAGAAGAAAGAGTAGCTAGAGCATGGGTTCCTAACCTGGTGATCATGACCTGCAAGGAGGTCACAAAGTGCTTCTGGAAGGGGGGTCACCACTGTTATTTTTATTTGTGATAAAATCTAATATACACAGTGCTCTTTTATTTTAATCATGTTGGCCCACAGGTAAACTTAATATGAACTGGAATTACAAGGAACCTAGAGTTCTTAGTTATTTCTGTTACCCCTTTGGGCAAGTTTTCCTTTTATGCATGCCTATCAGTCCTACCCCTCCTTGAAAGAACCACTCTTGTTCGTTGCTTTCTGCTCCTCTGCATCCACTTTTGGAGGCCTGAAGTCTGCCTGTCCAGCCTGAGCACTAGCCCGGCTCAGAGGCCTGAATGAGGCAAGTGTGTAGTGCACACCTGGAACTCTTGACACCCAAGATGGCAGCAGGACTGAAAACTTGTTGCTGGTGCGGCAGTGGCACTTTTCGTTTTGCCTGAGTCTCCTGCTTTTCTGGGTGTAATGATGATGGCACAGTGAAGGAAGAGGGAACCTGAACAGGGAGACGACTCTAGGGGAAATGTTTATTTGGGCTGGAGGGGGAGGGCCTCTTCATTGAGAGGACTTTCTGAGGGGGAGGAGACATGAAGGGAGGGTTGTTTCCACATAGAAAAAAAATAAAACCCTAAATGTATTGACTTTTTTTTCTTCTCAAATTTTGTCTGGAAGAGGCAGATTTACACCCCCCCCCAATTATGTATTATTACATTAACAATATATTAGGATATAATTATATTCTGAAAAATCTATTTTAATGTTTTTTCTTTAGTCCATTAAAATGCCTTTTTAGACAAATATGTCAGTGTAGTCACATGTTTCTTGGCTATTATAAAAGGAATTTGCAACTCAAAAAAAGACTGGGCTACAGCATCACAATCTGGCCTCAGCCTTATTCATGGAAGCATTGGACAACCAGTCCATTGAAATGCATTGAAAACCGATTCAATGCGTTCCAATGGGCGAAATACCTCAAAGTCCAGCGAAGATCCTCCATAGGACAGCCATTTTCTGGTGCTTGTATAGCGAGGAATCTGTCCTAAAACATAGTGGGGAGCCATTTTGCACAGCGGGTGGCCATTTTGAAAACCCAGCAATCAGCTGTTTTGATCGTCGTTAAGCAAACAATCAGTTCCCAAAGCAGGTAACTGATCGTCGTTAAACAAAAAAACCCCATACGAACATCGTTTTGCGATTGCTATAGTGATCACAAAATACTCATTGTTAAGTGATTTCCTCATCTAACAAGGTAATCGTCAAGCGGGGCACCACTGTACATCTAACAACTAGGAGAAGTCATCTGGAGTTTTGAGCTTCCATGTCACGAGTATGCTGACAACACCCAACTTTAACTCTTCCTTCCCCTCCAAATCACAGGGAATGTCAGAGGTCTGTAACAAACTGGACGAGAATTAACAAACTGAAGTTTAATCCAGACAAAACCATGGTGCTCCTGCTCAATTGAAAGGCATATCAGAAAAGAGGGGTTCTACTGGGTGTAGCTACATTTCTTCTGAATATCCAGGTCCACAGCCTGGGTACAGTCCTGGATTCAGCCTGGGCTTTGGATGTCTAAGTCTCAGGACGCACTAAGAGGTATATGTACAGTTAGAACTAGCACATGAGTTGTGCCCATTCCGGTGAAGTCTAATATTGCCATTAAGTCACATGATTTAGTTACATCCCATTTAGATTACTGTAATGCACTCTGCACAGAGATGCATTTGGAAGGCATTCAGAATCTCTAGCAGCTCCAAAATGCAGCCAAGCTATTGACTGGAGCAAGTCAAGAGTGAGAAGAGAAAGCATCTGCTGCGGCAGCTTGACTGCCGACTGGCCTGTTTCCAGGCATAATTCAAAGAGTTGGCGATGACCTATAAAGCCTTGCATGGCTTGAGTCCAGAAATTTATCTGAAAGACCATATCTACCTCTGTAAGATATTCAGGAGAAGCCCTTCTTCCAGCCCTTCCATCCTCACCAGCATATTTGGTGAGGGCTAAGGAGAAGGCATTTTCAGTGGATGCCCTTAAGTCTGTGGCATTATTTCTGAGGGAGATTAGACTGACACCCTCCTTGCTGTCCAGTAGGCAGAGACATTTTTATTTGAACTGGACTTCTAGTCACTGTTTGGGACCCCTTAACAGCAGCTGTGTTGCTGTTGCTATTGTGGCATTTAAGAAACAGTTTAAATCTGTTTTGAATGTTACTAACTCCATACAGTATGTGTTTTAATTGTATATTTACTTAATTATTTCAACTTCTATACCACCCTATTAGTGCAAACACTCTCTCAGCATTTCACAACCCATCAAGTCATCATTACTATATAGCAAGTCACCTAGGTGGGGTACTGAGAAAACATTTCTATTAACAATAATCACACCTCAGATTAATCTCACTGGCCATGATACTGCCACTGCACAAAGCTGTTTAATACTGTTTTTGTACTATAATTTAATGGCTGAACTCCAGCATCTTAATTTACACCACATAAGGCTGATGACATCATCAACCATAGTGATTTCTTTTCAGAAATAAAAAATTTCCAATTGCTCTCCTAAATTAACAGACTTTTGTGGAAACCTTTCTATTGCGGAGAATTTCTCTGGGGATTTTTATTTTCCCAAAATCACCATTGTTGGCAGAATCATCGTACTAGGAGGAGGTTCCAGTAATTAAAAGACTTATCCACCATCCCCCACAGCCTCCAGCAACTTCCTGATGATGAAAGGGATTCCATGGGAGCCCCAGGATCTTCCAGGGAGAAATGTTTTATTTTCTGAAAACTTGCTATGGCTGTCTACACCATCAATCTCACATGGCACAGCAGGATTTTAGCCAATAATCAAAATGCTGTTGCACAGCATTGCAAACACTCTTACAGTAAGTCCAATGAATCAACAATATACAGTAGGCAACTCCTGAATAAGTCCCATTGATTCAAATGGGCCCTGTCTAATTCACTTACTTTAGTAGAGTAATTTACAATTAGAATACACTAATTTAAATCAATGGAACATATATCGGGAGTTGACTCACTAAATCCCCTCTGATTCTATGGACCTATCTAGTGTGATTTTCTATGCTAAGCAACAGGATTTGGGTCACCATGTTTTTAGATTTTTTTTTTAAAAAAAACCCCTTATATTGTAAGCTACCTGGGGCCTCCCAAGGATGAAAGACAGGAAATACATAAATATTATACATGTATCTCTCTTTAATTATCTAAACATTTATGCAGAGTCCAAATATCCAGATGTATGAGAAAGAATGCATTATTATATGACTTAAACATCAATCAAAGACCTTACTTGAATTTCATATCTTTACTGTCCTACAAAAAATAAGAATTGGATACACTTTTCACTTTCCACCCACTTGATCTCTGACAACAGTTGTAACATATCCCATTGTAAATCCAATCCCATTTTCCCATTAGTCTCCAACACAATATACAGTAGAGGGTTGATCCCTACAAAATTTTCATATCTTACAATTTGCTGTCTTTTCTCTTATAGCTCCATTCTCTTTTTATGCATTCCCCTTTAACTTCTGTGGTCTCCTACTTCTTCTCTCCTACCTTGGGTTCTTGCTGTTGTTGATGATGACATAAATGTGCCAGTCCACACCACCAACCACAATGGCTGTACAAGTGAGTTCTGGACACTATGAGGGAACATTAAACAATACTGGAATGGTTATAAAAGTGGGAGAGGTTATAAAGTGAGCTGTTGTATGCCAGAGGACTGCCTACATACCTGTATGAATACATATATATATACATATATACAGTACAGGAAAATAAAAAAGGAAAAGCAGTCCTGAATTACAGGACATTTTATGTGTGGTCACATAAATGTAACAAGCAGTAGTAAAATCCCCTAAACTAAATTTAACTTAGAATTATTGTCAGACCAAAAGAATGCATTGGAACATCCTGCTCTGTAATCCAGACAGAACACACTGCCATTCACTGCTTACTTCTTCTCAGCTGGTTACTACTTTTAAAAACATGTATATAATTATAGTTGTTGGCTTCCAACTGTCTGCAAAGCAGGCAAAGATACAATGCTATTACTAAGCATATGCTATTACTAAGTATACCAATAATTGTGTTTTGACACAATAGATAAAAGAGACAACAAACAAAACAAGAAAGAAAAAAATCAGCTACAACAATTACAAATAACATGCAACAGGCAAACCAGGTCAATTATACCTTTGGCCAAACTATAGCTGATCAAAATTAACTTTCCACTCTCTCCCAAACAGTCAAATAGATCAGCATAATTGTAATAGCTCCACTTACTTCAGAATAAGTTTCATTTCCTACCAGACTTGTATGAAATGTCAACTGCTAAATTCTATTACTGATAACCCAAGTGGCATTGCTACTGCCCAGAATCACAACCCTAACAACAGATCTCAGCACATTTAAAAAAGATGACCACATTATTACAATGCTAAAATAACCATAAAACATAGGAATATGCATACAGTATAATGTTTTAAGTCTTATTATTCAGTATGCATATACATAAAAAAATAAGTACCTGTTATATATGTAGATGTACTTTCTATCAAGATATAAAGCAGAATCATAAATAAGAGCATACAAAATCGTCATAGAAAACATCTTCCAGAGCGTAAAGTAACTTTCTATGAAAGATTTCTAATTACAGTGATGTTAATAGGTCCTGATACAAAAAGGCTAATTTACGAATATGAAACAATAAAAGCTTGAATAGCACAGCTAGAAAGCTTAACAAAACTCTTCTGTGGCATTCTAACACCAGCAGTATGGGTTTTCTGGGAAAAGTAGAAACTGAAAATTTCCCAGTGCTCCAGAAAACATTATATGATTTAGCATACATGGTTTAAATGTAGTATTCGAACACATTCAAAACTTCATGTTGAAATTATTTTGATGGAATATTTGTAATAATGTAAAGAGAATAGCATATACTTCCCTTATATTTAACCAAAAAATGACTACACCTGAAAGAACACTGATTTTTAGGACATATACCTTAAAGAGAGCTTTACCTTGTATACCTTATACAGTACTAACAATCTTTTCCTATAGCTCCTTTAGCTTTCAAATCCCCTGTGGGCAACCAAGCACTAGCGTTTCTCAATATTTGTCTCCTTAGAAGAGTAACTTATATCTCATATTTAGCCCATCTGACATGACTAAATGCAATACAATAGCTCAAACAATTGTGGATGAAAATCTGCCTACCACACAAATATGCAGTTCATAAGAAATAATAGGTACAGTTTTGGGGGGGGGGGGAATGAATTATTTGAAATGGCACTTCACAGTAACTTACATTTAAATTTACTTTGGGCTAATCTAATACACAGACATACATTTTCTGCATAGTTATTAGTATGCAACCATCCATCCAATCTTGATGTAATAAAGCAAGACGCAGCTGTAATTTTGAAGTAAAGCACACATTTTACATAGGCAATTTGAGTACCAATTCTCTGGTTAAATGATGGCCAGGGTGGTAAGATGTTTGCCTGAGTCATTATCAAGAGTAGAGAACAATGCGGGGCTACATGATAATGTACATCCTAAGAGTCAGATACCTAAACCACTGAAAATAGGAGAATAGCCAAATCTAAAGTTTTCCTAACCTGCTTCTGTGTTAAATCCCTAAAAACCAAATATTGTATATATAAATGGATACAGTGGTGCCTCAACTTACAAACATCCCGACTCATGACCATTTTGAGTTACGATCCACTCCAGCCGCAAAATTTTGCTTTGACCTGCAGCCGGAGCTTCGAGTTACGACTGGAAAAAAGGTTGGGAAAAAGGCGGGGAATTCAAAGTGCTAACAGTGGGTGGCAAAGAGGCTGCTTCTTTGTAGCTCTTTCACCCCAACGGCTAGAGTGTGTGCATTGGAGGAGGCTTGGGACTGCCTGGTGCTGCTTTCTGCTTCTAAGTAAGTACATTTACAGGGTTTTGCAGGGTTGGTTTGGGCTCGGGGGGTTATGTTTCTGTGCTGTGTTTGTTTTTTAAGCCCCAGTACCTTCCGATGGGGCTTGCTCTGTTGTTTATTTTTTGTGTTGCTTTTTTAAGCCTCAGCGCCTTCCGATGGGGCTTGCTGTTGTTTGTTTGTTTGTTTTTTGGTAAAAAAAAATTTGGCCGGAATGGATTAATCGCATTCCAATGAATTCCTTTGGGAAATAGTGCTTCAATTTACGGCCATTTTGAGTTATGTCCATCTTCAGGAACGGATTATGGTCATAAGACGAGGCACCACTGTATATTATGCAGCCCTGAGGCTTGGCTTCTGTAAAACAATAAATGGAAACTGCTGTACAGACTATATTCAAAACACACATGTGTTTATATTGCCCGAGCTATTCTGAACCCCCCGCGCTCAGTATCTGGGCCCAATATTGCTTAAGGTAAAAGGGTGGTCAGATACTGTATAGACAAAATGTGTTTTCTGTTAAACTACAAGGTGGAAGACGGGGTGGAGAAAGTAGCATGCTTCATAGCACACATAGTGAACATGCCAAAATAGCAGTTTGAATCAGAACTCCCTCCTTGAGCCAGGTTTAAGGATCTTCTGATGTAATCATTCTGTTAATTACGACAATAAAAGTTGTTGTTGTTGTTGTTGTTGTTGTTGTTGTACATAGGATAGGGTGGAGAGTGTGCCTTGCAGCACAAATAGCAAAATTACAGTGGTGCCTCGACTTATGACCGTCCCTAATTACGACCATTTCAAATTATGACCAGCTCCGGCCACAAGAGTTTGCTTTGACTTGTGACCGGAGCTTCCACTTACAAACAGAAAAAGGCAGGGGGGAAAAGGCGGGGAATTCAAATTGCTAGCTGTAGGTGGCTATGAGGCTGCTTCTTTGTAGCTATTTTGCCCCCAGCAGTTAGAGAGTGTGCGTCGGACGAGGCTTGGGACTGCCTCCTTCTGCTTCTGAGTGTGTGTGTGTGTGTGTGTGTGTGTGTGTGTGTGTGTGTGTGTGTTTGCAAGGAGGCTTCGGGCTGCCTGGTAAGGTAAGGTGCTGTTTTCTGCTTTTTAAAAACTGTTACAGGTGTTTTTGCAGCATGGTTTTGAGCTGGGGGGTTATGTTTTTGTGCCGTGATGGGTCTTGGGGGGTTGTTTTTTGTTTTTTCCCCATTTCTGATGGGTCTTGGGGGGCTGTTTGTTTTTTGGTTCCCCCATTTCTGATGGGTCTTGGGGGGTTTGGTTGCTTTTGGGGAAGGTTACCCATTTCCAATGGGTCTTGAGGGGTTTGTTTGTTTTTTGGCACTTTCCCCCCCATTTCCAGTGGGTCTTGGGGGATTTGGTTGCTTTTGGGTTTTTTTCCTCATTTCCAATGGGTCTTGGGGGGGTTCTCCTTTTTTTTTGCTTTTTCCCCCATTTCCGATGGGTCTTGGGGGCTTGGTTGCTTTTGGGGGGATTCCCCATTTCCGATGGGTCTTGGTGGGTTCGTTTGTTATTTTTGGCATTCTCCCATTTCTGATGGGTCTTGGGTTGATTTTTTGGGGGGTTCCCCATTTCCGATAGATCCTGCATGCTTCCCTTGCTTTTTCCTTTGTTTTCTTTGCTTTTCCCTCTTTGTTCTCTGTGCATTTCCGATCTGCTCCATTTGTTTTCTGTGCATTTCCAATGGGTCTTGCACGCTTGATTGCTTTTCTTTTTCTTTTCCCCTTCGGCCGGAAGGAATTAATTGCGTTTCCAATGAGTCTTGCAGTGATTTTTTGTGTGTGTGATTTTTTTTTCTTCGGCAAGGACGGATTAATTGCATTTCAATGCATTCCTATGGGAAATGTCTCTTCGGCTTACAACTATTTCGAGTTACGTCCATCTTCTGGAACAGATTATGGTTGTAAATCAAGGCACCACGGTACATTGAATCTAAACAAACTTTGATATACCCTGTTTCCCCAAAAATAAGACCTACCCTGAAAATAAGCCCTGCTATAATTTTTCAGGATGCTCATAATATAAACCCTACACCAAAAAGAAGCCCCAGTTAAGTGAAAGCCCGCCCTCCACCATTGTGCAACAAACAGAAGATGACATGATTGTATTTCAATAAATGTAGACTGTTGCTCATGAAAAAATATCATCCCCTGAAAATAAGCCTTTTTGAGTTTTTTGGAGCAAAAATTAATATAGGACCCTGTCTTATTTTCAGGGAAACATGGTAGTACCAGAAAGTTGCAATCAAGTTTTACTGAGTATAGTTTTCGTCTAGTTTTTTTTATATATGCCAATATTTTGATTGATTGATTGATTGATTGATTGATATATTCAAAATACTTGCAAATTAATTACAATTTATCATGTGAATCTTTATTTTAAAAAACGCAAAAGGAGTCTAAAATTATTTTACTCTACAGAATGCATTTTCACATATTCTTCACAGGACTGAACAACAAAATTGTAATTGGTTGGTTTGTAACTTCCATGTGATATGAAGATTGTCTATTAAATTCAGTTTGGGACACTTCAACATCTGTTTTCAGTGCATTACAATAAAACCAGGGGACTTTGTACATACATTTGCAGCAATAAAACTGTCACTAAATTGCTGTTTTCCAAAATTTTGCCCAGAACTATTGCTATTCAGGAGTCTCATTTGCATGATCCAACACAATTACCTCATACTCTTGGCTGTGCTGGTTGGTTCCAGGCACATGGCCTAAAATAGTATCAAACTGTTCAGAACAGGACAGCATTACAACAGATCACAGGAAAAACACATACATTAGTACTGTACTGCATAAAACAGAATGCAAAACAATTCCATACCGACAATATAGTTGTGTTGAAAGCTATTATGGTCATCAAGCTGAGCACAAACAACAAAAATAATAGGCTTCAAAATATAAGCATACTGATATTACTCACATTAGAGCCACTAGACTAAACTACATTTTCTTTCATCATGTCATCTATATATCTGAAATTCAGACTTCAGATTTCATACTGTCCTTTATACAGTACATATTTCTTGTACATAAAACCCACAATATGCTGTCCAAAGTGACAGCACAAAAAGACATTAATTGAGTAGTTAGTAAGTGGATGTTTTCATTTATTTTTTTAATTCAGTGCTGGATCCTTTAAGTCTCAAGTTTGGATGGAGGGAATAACCATCAGAACCACAGTACAAGAAGAGGAAAGGTTACTCTTTCTAGCCACAATCCCATGGAATTTCTTTTGTGCGATAATTAGGATTAGGAAAAACTTCAATTTTCATACTAATTGCTGTGCAAAACTGTTTCTGTTTGGAGGCATTCTGTTGGAGAGAAAAGGGTTAGATCGCCCTTCCTACAATGCCCTACGAAACTCCCTGTTTGCACCCAAAATTGGTTTTTTTTAAAAAAGGAAATCTTACTACCCATTTAAAGTCTAGTTTGATCTTTGACTAACAGGGGACAAGATGTTTGCAGCAGACGCAAGTGCTGGGAATGATATAGGAAATAATTAGCCCAAATTTCCCCACTGATTAATGGTTCACTTTCACTACACACTGTAAGTTCTCCATAAGTGATTCAAATTAAAAACACTGCCTTTCACATCTTAAAATTCAGGCCAGCTCACATAGAGATGATCCCTCACCAGCAATACTTTGAATTGTGCCTGAAAATGAAGCAGCAACCAGTGAAGTTGTAACAAGGGAGTTACGTGTTCCCTATCACCAGTCTCAGTCGCTAATTTGGCTGCAAAAGCTTGAACCAGCTGCTGTTTCTGAACACTCTCCAAAAGCAGCCCCAAATAGAACATGTTGCAGTAATCTAGATGGGATGTTTGTAACTAAGACATGTATCCCTAGTCAGATCACACATCTGAAGAAATGGGAGCAGCTGGCACATTAACTGTTAACATTCTCCCAGCCACCTGTGAAATCTGGATATTCAGGCATAGCGCTGAATCAGGAGTACATCCATGCTGCAAACCTGAATATTCTGAGATAGCATAACCTCACAGGTTGAATCCCTTTATATATATATATATATATATATAATTTTTTATTTTTTAACAAGAGGGGTGACAAAAAAGGAAAGGGGAATTGGGGTTAATGGGGAAAAGGAGAAACAATCACATATTAACATCCATTTTATACCTATTGCCATATCAAAATTCCACATTACTCTATTTACTCTTTTCAGGTTGAATCCCTTATGACTGACTAGCAGCATATGTCATGTTTTAATTCAGCTTCAATTTGTTCGCCTTCCTCCAGTTCATTACTGACATCAGGCACTGGGCTATAACCAAAACAACTTTCTTAGAGTGAGATGGAAAGGAGAAACAGAGTTTAATATCATCAGCACAGTAGTGGCACCAATGATATCTCCCAACAGTTTCATGGATAATGCTGAACATCTTGGAAGACAAAACTAAACCCTGACAGATCCTACAAGCCAACAGCCAGAGTCAAACCCCTAGGACTACCTTCTGAGTTTGATCTTCCTAGAAGGACTGAAGCCACTGTAAATTAGTATTTTGAAGTCCCATCCCAAAGAGGCACCCCAGAAAAACACAACAATTGATGGTATCAAAAGCCAGTGAGAAGGTCAAGCAGACCTACAAGGATGTTCAGTTCACAGCACAGGCCCTCCACTAAAGCAAGTAAACTCACTTCTGTTCCATGACCGTACCTGAAGCTGGCTTAAAATAGGTCTAGATAATTTATCACATCCAAGAACCCTTGCAGTTGATAAGCCACCACATGCTCTAATACCTTGCTCCAAAAATGATTCCTAGAGACTGGCCAATAGTAATCCAGTATGGTGAGGTTCAAGGAGTGCTTTTTCAACAGCAATTTGACCCATACCTCATTTAGGTACACTAAAACCCTACTTTGTTGTAAGGAGGAATTCACTACTTCACTTTCATCCAGTCCTCCCTTGAGTACTTTCATGAGCCAGGAAGGGCAAGATACATGTGGTGGCTCTCACCGCACCAGGATTTCTGTTCATACTTTGGCCTGCGTAAATAGAAAAAGAAAGGTTACTTACCTGTAACCATGGTTCTTCAAGTGGTCATTCTGTGAATTCACACAACAAAGGGTTAAGTCAGCGCCTGCGCGTGTCCCTCGGAACGTTCTCGAGCTCTGTAAAAGAAACATAGTTAGGAGTATGTGTACTGCGCATGCTCCGCCCGCCCTAGCCTCAGTTCCATTTATCCGCCAGCTAGAATAAATTGAGAATGCTAGCACAGTGACGGATAGTGGGGAGGTCGGGCGGGCTTGTGTGAATTCACAGAATGACCACTTGAAGAACCATGGTTACAGGTAAGTAACCTTTCTTTCTTCAGCGTGGTCTTCTGTGAATGCACACAACAAAGGGTGACTAACAAGCTTGCTTACCGGAAGGAGGGCCGTCACTGAAGGGCAGATGACAGGACAGCTCTACCGAACCTCGTTTCTCTCTTAGCCCTCGTGTCCAGCCGGTAATGAGAGATAAATGTGGACACTCTGGACCATGTCGCTGTCCTGCATATGTCAGATAAATCAATGCCCCGAAGGAGTGCTGTTGAAGAAGCCACTGCCCTGGTGGAGTGTGCGCGAAGGCCATCAGGAGGAGATTGCTTCTGGAGCTGATAGGTTAGAGATATTGTAGTAATCAGCCATCGAGAAATTGAGGAAGGAGAGGCAGGAAGGCCCTTTTTGCATCCAAAATAACAGAGGAAAAGTCTTGGGGATAAGCGAAATTCCTTCGTGCGGGCCACATAAAAGGATAGCGCCCTTCTGACATCGAGGGTATGGAGCATGCGCTCGGTATCGGTGGTAGGCTGAGAAAATAGTGTAGGAAGTATTAATGGTTGGTTCAAGTGAAACTCAGAGACGACCTTGGGAAGAAAAGAAATATCGGTATGTAAAATGACCTTATCCTTGAAAAATTGCAGGAATGGCTGGTCGGCCCTTAATGCAGCCAACTCGCTGGCTCTACGGGCAGATGTGATGGCAACGAGGAAAAGGACCTTAAGAGACAACAGTTTCAGTGAGCAGGTAGCTAGAGGTTCGAAGGGGGGGCGCATTAGCGCGTTGAGAACCATATGCAAGGACCACTGTGGTACTATAGGCTTCACCGGTGGGCGGAGGTGGGCAATTCCTCTGAGAAAAGCTTTAACCGTGGGGTGAGAAAAGAATCGAGAGGAAGGAGAGTCTCTGGGCTGGAATGAAACAATGGCCGCTAGGTAGACTTTCACTGTAGAGACTGACAACTTGAAATCAAATAAATAGCGAAGGAACTGCAACGTAGTGGAAAGAGACGCCGGGGAGGCTTGAAGTCCCTTGGAGTCCGTAAATTTAAGGAAACTTTTCCATTTATCGGAATACAATTTGGAGGTGGATGGCTTTCTGGAATTATCTAATATCTCCCTGATCTCGGGGATATCCTCCACGCCGTGAGGTGCAGTGTGCTCAAATCTGGGTGACAGATTTTGCCGGCGTCCTGTGTTATCAAAGTTGGAAAGTTGGGTAGCTTCACAGAGTCTATCGCCATGCTCAGGAGGGTTGGAAACCACGGCTGGCGAGGCCAAAAGGGTGCAACTAAGATTGCCTCCGCTGAATGATGCCGGAGTTGTACTAACGTCCTCTGAATTAGCGGAAAAGGAGGGAACAGGTAAAGCAGACGGTCCCTCCATGAGACCATGAAGGCGTCTCCTATTGAATTCTGTCCCTTTCCTGCTCTGGAGGCGTATAGAGGGCACTTGGTATTCTGCTGGGTGGCAAACAGGTCTATCTCGGGATTTCCCCATTGGCGGCACAGTCGACGAAAGACGGAGTCGTTTAGCTCCCATTCGTGCATCTGGTTCATGGTCCGGCTCAGTTTGTCCGCAACCACGTTCTCGGTGGTCGAGACGTGGATTGCTCTGAGAAATACATGCTGCTTGTAGCACCATTCCCATAGAGTTACTGTCAGGAACAGCAATGACTGAGAGCGCGTGCCCCCTTGTTTGTTTATGTAGTGGAGTGCGGTGGTGTTGTCCGTGACGATTTGGACTCCACGACCTCGTACCAGGGGAAGGAAAGCCCTGAGCGCCTTGAAGATAGCTAGTATCTCTAAATGATTGATATGTAGTGCTCGCTGCCGTGGTGACCAAAGAGCGTGTACACGATGTGGGCCACAATGCGCCCCCCAGCCGGTAGGGCTGGCGTCGGTCGTGACTTGGAGAGTAAGACGGAGGGGACGAAAGGGTCGCCCGACCTGTAGATGTGGTACGTAGGTCCACCATTGTAGTTGCAAGGCTAGCTCCGGTGTAACAAGAAGGCGCTTCTTGTGATGGTCGTAAAAGGGATTGAAGAGAGACAGGAACCAAGCCTGCAGGGACCTCAGCTTGAGACGAGCATGAGCCAATGCTGGGGTGGTTGATGACATAAGCCCCAGCAGATGCTGAGCAAGTTTGGCTGATACTGTGCGGTTCGGTCGAAACTTCGCTATTGCTGCTTGGATCTTGACAATTCTGTCCATTGGGAGGAAGATTCTTCCCCTGCGGGCATCTATCGTGGCACCAATATAA
Source organism: Pogona vitticeps (assembly GCF_051106095.1). NCBI lineage: Eukaryota > Metazoa > Chordata > Lepidosauria > Squamata > Agamidae > Pogona > Pogona vitticeps. Next base: position 223,826,150 of record NC_135784.1, on the reverse strand, counting down.
TTTACCACCCTGGAAGGTGTGAGGTGCGACTTCTTGTAGTTCACCTTCAGACCCAGGGTGTTGAGGACATGAAGGGTGAACTCTGTGTCCTGTATAGCTTTCTCCCTGGAGGCTGAGACCACTAGCCAGTCGTCTATGTAGGGGAAAACCTGTACTCCGTTGAGTCTGAGGTAGGCCGCCACCGGGGCCATGCATTTCGTAAAAGTACGGGGTGCTGTCGCCAACCCGAACGGAAGAGCAAGGTACTGATAGATAGTGTCCTGAAAAATGAACCGGAGGAATTTGCGATGATCGGGGTGAATCGTGATATGAAAATAAGCGTCTTTTAAATCGATGACTACAAACCAATCGTTTTCTTTTAATAGGTGCACAATGGACTCCAACGTGACCATCCGGAAGCGGCGGGGACGTAGGTAAGTATTTAGTTGTCTGAGGTCGAGGATGGGTCTCATCCCGCCATCCTTTTTGGTGACCGCGAAATATCTTGAATAGAAGCCGTTTGTAAGGTCCCCCTTTGGTACCTCTTGAATGGCACCTTTTTGCAGTAAAGAGTGAACCTCCTCCTCTAGGACAGGGTCGAATGTAGTATACTCTGCCCTTCCTAAAGGAGGATATTCTTTGAACTCTAAACGGTAACCGAAAGAGATGATACTTAGAACCCATGAATCTGTTGTAATGGTGGACCAGGTTGAGAGAAATGGGTGCAATCTTGTGTCTGGAACGGGATTTGCCTGAAAAACCTCTGAGTCAAAGATATTGCTTGTGCTTCCTCGTAGGTGGCTTATAAGACTGACGACGCTGGGATGGCGGCTGTGGACGGTAAGTGGACGTGGCAGAAGAAGCCGGGGGTGGTCTTGACTGCGGCTGATTCTTGAACTGTCTGTATTGCTGAGCAGGCTGATTATATTGAGGGGAAGACTTTTTCCACTGGTACCTGCCAAATCTAGATTGAGGTTGAATGTAATATGATTTGGCAGTCCTCTTAGCCTTGTGGAGTTCCTCAAGATGACTGTCTGTCCTTTCACTGAAAAGGCCCGAGCTGTCAAAGGGAAGGCTCTCCACCTTGGCCTTTACATCTTCGAAAATGTTTGCAGCGCGTAACCAAGCGTGTCGGCGAAGAGTAATAGCTGTGACCAGTATCCTTGCTGCTGCCTCAACTGAGTGTCTAGTAGCAATCCTCTGATGTTTTGAGACAGTCTGGGCCTCCTCGTAGATATTAAGGAACGCTTGACGAGCATCGTCAGGTAGCATTTTTAAACCAGCGAGGGTCTTCAGCCATAATTGTTTTTGATAAGCCTCTAGTGCGGTTTGGTGGTTAGCCACACGCAGCATAAAGGAGATGAGAGAATAGAGCCGTCTGCCAATGAATTCCAACTTCTTGCCCTCCTTGTTAGTGGGGACAACGTGGGCTTTGCCAGATGGTCGTGTACAACTTGTCTCCACAATAAGAGAATTGGGAATTGGATGCTTAAGTAGAAACTTCGCATCCGTGCCACTGATCTTATACATGTTTTCTGTGCGCTTCGCTAGGGGTGTAGATGCTGAAGGATGGTCCCATTGTTCTTTAATAATGTCTAGCAAAGGTGATAGAAAAGCAAGACTAGGAGGTGGGGACCGGTTCTTATTAATGTCCCCGAATATGAGATCTTCCTGAGTAGGAGCTGGATCCTCTACACGCAGCTTCAAGGTTTTAACAAGGCGAGACATCATCTGTGAATAGGACGTAAAATCCTCTGAAGGGGAGGGGTCGTGTGGATCACCTGTGTCCGACCCTACCGTCTCCCCTTCTGGCAAATCATGAGGGTCAGGCTGGGGAGGGGGTTCTGCCTCAGAGCTAGACGATTGAGAGGAAAAGGAAACATCATCCTCGGACGACGAGACATGCCCCCTCTTGCGCCGTGGTGATGAAACGACTGGCAGCATAGGGGCAGGACGCTGCGGTTGGATAGATGCGCTCGACGTCGAAGGTGGAAGTGGGACGTCAAGCGAGGGTTGCGGCAGCGACGAAGGTTGTTGAGCATTGCCCTCGGCGCCCCTGCGGTGTCGACGTCGACGCCTTCTGGGCGGAGTAGATGCAGAGGAGGAGGAGACGTAGACGTATCTAACTTTACGTCGACGTCGATGGTATTCAGGGGACGACGACGTCGAAGAAAAGGTGGAGGAGCGGTGTCTGTGGCGATGCCTACGTCGTCTGTGACGATCGGTAGAAGAGGAAGAGTCATCCGACGTCGATCTATAGCGACGTCGGGAACGTCGATGTCTCCCAGCGCCATCCCTGTGAGGGGATCGATGGCGGTCTCGGGAGCAGTGTCTCGTCTTTCTCACCCGTTTCCTCGGTGGTGACGGATGGTGAGAAGACACTGGAGACACAGAGTGAGCCGGAGAAGCCCGCCCGCTAGATACGGGGCTGATAGGGGCAGAACCCAAGCTTGCGGTGGCTCGCACAAGCTGGCTTGGCGTTGGCGATGTAATGCCAAGGGGTAAAATCGGCTCAACTTGTCGAGGGGGAAGTGGTGCGAACACCTCAGGCACCGAATCCTTGTCCCTCGAAGAGTCCTCCAGAATGGGAGAGGGGAGGTTAGGAGGTACAGAGGACGCCTGAGGAGTCGGGTCCTTGGATTTAGCCGACCCCTTTGATTTTTCCTTCTTTCCAGGTTTTGCAGCGGCGGCTGTCTTAGGAGCGGACTTCTTCTTCGGAGCGGACGATTTTTTTAAAGGTTTCTGGACAGGTATGTCCGCCGCTCTAGATGTTGATGATGATGGCACGGACCCATCGGCCTGGGCAGCAGAAGAGGAAGCAGGGAGCTCCATGGAGGCTGGTGTGGGGGCTGAAAGTGCCGCGTCCCACAAGTGTAACTTCAGCCTCTGTTGTCTAGCCCGTAATGCTGCCCTGGTAAACGCTTGACAATGCCGACAATTTTGGGGAGAATGGGATTCCCCTAAACAGAAGAGGCAGGTATCGTGCCCGTCCTGGAACGGGATCTTTCCCGAGCAAACGATACACCTGCTGAAAGGGCCGGAGGGTGGGGGAGGCATATACACCCTAGGCAAAATGGCCGGTAAAAAGGGCGGGAAAAGGGGTAACGGCCGGGAGCGAGGCGAGAAAGCCGAAAAATACCAAAACTAAGTCCACAATACTAAGAGAGGGGTCCGTAACAATCCAAAGTCAAAGTCCGAGTTAGCAATCCAGAAAAACGACGGAAAATCAGCAAGACTGGAAGAGCTCAAAGCGAGAGGAACCACTTCGCACGGCGGAGAAATGGAACTGAGGCTAGGGCGGGCGGAGCATGCGCAGTACACATACTCCTAACTATGTTTCTTTTACAGAGCTCGAGAACGTTCCGAGGGACACGCGCAGGCGCTGACTTAACCCTTTGTTGTGTGCATTCACAGAAGACCACGCTGAAGAAGTATCTGTTACCGAGGAACAAGAAGATGCCAAAGTTATATCCACAGAACCGGGATCAATGTTAGCATCCAAATAGACCCAAGCAACTCTGTTTAGAAAGTGCTGTCAAAATTTTCACAGGTTTGCTTGTGTAGAATCACATTCTGTTCCATATTGTGAGTGTCTAACGCACATTACCAGATTATACTGGTGTAAAAAGGCCTAAGGAAAGACAGCTAGCTATTCCCAACAGTCTGCTCTGAAACCTCAAACAACAAGGATCCTAGCGATGAAAAAGGATGTTTCAAAGTATGAGGTTCATGGGTGCTTGTAAGGATAAAAATCAGCTTTGAATAATTAAAGTAGATCTACCTCAAAATAGGCAAATCTCTTCAAGCTTGCCTCTTTTTGAAGTACCATCTGTGTCTTCCTCAACACATTTTCATACTAAGGCCTGACATGATTCAGTGACCATCATTTCAGCTAACAAAGGGAAGCAAACCTCGTGCAGTCCAGAAAATTCCCAATAGTAGTCTTCTGAGTGTGCCTACCTAAGAAAATGAATGATGAAAGTATCCTTAACATCAGATTGCAGGAGACTGGAGTTGCACAAAATGAACAATCCTTCTCCAGGTTTCATTTCCTGCCTATAATGACAGTGTGCTAACTGAGTAGCTTAGTGAGCTAGGACCTTGGTCACAGAGCTAGAAGCTGGGAATTTGATTCCCCACTATGTCTCCTGGAAGAAGAGCCAGCCTATGTAGTCTTGAGCAAGCAAAATAGTCCCAGAGTACCCGCAGAAGAAGGGAATGGTAAACTATTTCTGAGTACTCTGTACCTAGAAATCACAAGAATGAGTTACCATGAATTGGAATATACCTGGCAGTCCATGATGATGGTGGTGTGATGGTGATGCTGCTACTGATGACAATGACGATGACAAAAACATCATAGTGGCAGTGTTAGCCAATAGCAGCCAGTTCTTCACTGCCTAGGGTCTCCTTGTACAGCACCGACCTGTCAGCTATTGCACCCAGGAACCTTCTTATCTTGGAATAGGAGATTAGTCCCAATCTCTGTCCCACTTTACTAGTCACACTTTATCTGCCTTCCAAGACTACCATGCTATCAGTCAATAATCATTCCGCAGGCAAGCACACAACAATCCTCTTTAAATATGTATGAAGGTCATCACTATATGTCTTCAGATTCAACATTAGCATTAAAAACATTATGCCCGAGAATCCTTCTAAAAGCAATAAAAAATATCTCATGATATACAGCATTAAAGAACATGATGTCTCAGTATTTCTTCTAAAAGCAACCACCAGCAACAGCATGCAGAAGCTGTTATAACCAGCTACATCCAATGTTCTCCAACCCTCTGTAATTTCCATGGTCAACACGTCCGATGGATGTTATCAAATACAATCTTTGGTGCTATAAGGAAAATACCTTTTGCTTCTCCCTTCCTGAAACGGCACATAGACCCTCCAAGTGTAACGCATCCAATCCTGTAGAACCCACTCCAACGTATGAAAATATCATTCTAACACTACATGCTCTGTAGAGGAGATGGCTTCATCAATCCATCTGGAACTTAATTCTAAATAACTGTTGCCAATAGCAAGCTTGGCTTCACAACACCACTTTCCCACATAATTTTGTCTTCACCAGATGGATGATGCTATTAGAGAAAGTGTACTAAAACTAATGAATTAATTGTGAGCTGTCAAGTGAAGTCGAGCTTAGGGTGACCCTTTCCATTGTTTTCTAAGTATAAAGCACTGAGAGGTGATTAGCCATTCCTTTCTTCTGGAGTTGCTCTGGGGCTGTATAGCTTGCCCTAGCACCACAGGCTGGCTCTTCTCTCAGGAGGCACAGCTGGGGATCTGCAATCCTGGCCCCTATGTAGGTCCAGTGAGTTGTCCAGCCAAAATACTAAGAATACTGCCACAACAGTAATACTAATGAGCTCAAAAAGAAGCACTTTTTTTCTTCACTTTCTATCTTGCATATTTCAGACAAACAACAAATATACAATGAAGATAAAATACTGAGTCTCAGGTAAAGTGGACCATGTTATGTCTAAGACAACTCAGGTAGATGCCAGTGTTTTGACCAATTTAAGTCCCAGAATTTAATTATTCTAGCCTCTACCTCCTTATGTCTTCACATTTATTTCCTGAAAAAAATTATTCAGAAATAATCTCTTTTATAGCCTTCACAGTACAAAAATGTATAATCATCCTATCTTCCTATCTATACTTCGCTTCCACCCACCCACCTATTAGTCCAATCACCTCCCTGGCTACCAGTAGTTTCCTTATTATTAATAAAGCAAATACATGTTTATAACAGAGGTTTATCACCCCAATTTGTTCCTCTCTGTTCTTTCTGCAGTGTTTGTATCTAGTACAACACTGAATTGTTCTATTCTGCAAATCTCCATTATATCTACTTTACCTGTTATCTGGTTCACAACCAAACATATCAGCTTCCTCTATCATGGCTTAGAGAAAGGCTAGGTAACTAAGAACTACAGACCTTGGGCCTAAATCCAGCTATTCTGGGATCATAACTCAACCCAATTTGTGGAAGATATCCTATTTACCATGATACCCTCTTTCAGCTTCAGCCCATTTTTTTTTCTATTTTAAATGGCCAAGGCCTCTCCTAACACTTAGTGGCATTATTTTAAATAAAATATTCTTTTATTTCTAGTCCTACCCTTCTAGCTAAATCACTATAATGTGGACCCCCAAAACACCTCAGAAACTTAATTTGGCTATTAGTTTCCCACCCTTGGTTCAGAAGACTGTTATATTGTATATAAGCAAATACATACTGTGCACCTCTCCAAACATCTTCATTATATGCATCTGTCACTTTGGTCTTATTAACTGCCATTATATCATATAATACACAAACTGCCAAGTTTTGCCCCACCCCTATAACCAGAAATTTTTGTATGATAATTCATCAGGAATCTGAGGGAAGAAATATACATTACAGCTAGCCTGTTAATAGAACTAAAAGCACATTAGTGTTGGAGAGATGTCATTAAGGCAGTCCTCTGCTTATATCCTGATGACTAATAATCAAACAAAGCAAGGAAATCTGTGAAGTCCAGGAGATGAGAGAAGCTCCTGCTATGACACTAACACATAATCAGCACTTGAGGATTTTTGCCATTTAATCACAAACTATTTATAACATCTAATGCTCTCTAGCTTCTGCAGATTACCCTGCCCCCAGAAGTCTCTTTCCATTCCTCTCTCTATTATTTTTGATACTAACAATCATCACCCTCATTCCAAAAGTAGCTCAACCCTTTTGTATTGTTCAGCATCTCCCAAAATGCTCCAGAATATTACGCAAACGGAAACCATCCAACATTGTTTTATCATTTACACACTGAAATGCCAGTTCTTCTTGTCTAGGATTTTATTCTATGCATGGCAAATATAATGCTCGACAGTAATTGCTGAGAGTTAGTAATGCTCCCATGGATACTGGAGGATCTGCTATTGTGAGGTGTAGTATCCTGAGTTGTGGACAGTGATACTGTCCTGCTGTGGGTTTTGTTCCTGACAAGGCACAAGATAAGCTATAATGATGCTGTACTAATGTTAACAATTTATGTCTTAGCTGTTGTCTATGACTGCCCTGCCAGGCCTATATAAACAATCCAAATAAAGGATGAGATTTTCAGTTTATAGATTGAAACTCTCAATTCTTCAGTATAGCATGAACATTCTTCTATTCTATACCTATGACTTTATTGTTAAAAGTCTTGCATGACAATTGACATTCCTATCTCTAGAACATTTTTGATTCTTATTGACACAGTTTTCTGCATGCTACACAAAACATATAAGGGAAAACAGAGATTAACAAAAGGCCCTAATGCTGTGCCTGTTAGTGGTAAGAAGTAAGTCCAAACGTTCCAAAAAGGATTAATGCTGTATAACAAGTCTATTTAATTACAGAACGACCAGTGATCCTCATATTACTATAAGCAGCTTTCCTCCTTACATGGTACCTATAAATAGAATAGAAATTATTGAGAGGTAACTATAATTTCAAAACACGTTATACCGGCCAAAATCCTGTTGCTTAGCATACTAAAGCACACTAGAGTAGGCCCACCGAATCAAAAGGGATTTAGTGAAAAAACTAACTCTTCCATCAGTTCAACGGATTCAAATGTACCTACTCTATGACTTATCAAGCTAAAGCAAGTTGCAGTTTAAATAAGCCCACGTGAATACATGGAACTTACAGAGGAGTTGTCTCACTAAGTCCCCACTGACTCAATGAGTCTAACTCTAGTGCAATCTTATCTATCTATCTATCTATCTATCTATCTATCTAGCTAGCTAGCTAGCTAGCTAGCTAGCTAGCTATCTCCCGCCTATCTGGTCAGTTACGACCACTCTAGGCGGCTTACAACATAAAATACATGAATAAAATATAAAAAGATTATTATACAATAGACAAATTCAACAAGATGGAAAGCAAACAAAGTAAATCACAATAGAAAAAGAGAAGGAAACATCAGGAATTGGCTGGAGGGAAGGCCTGCCAAAACATCCACGTTTTTAATTGATTTTTAAAGATACCCAGCGAGGGGGCCGCACGAATCTCCGGAGGCAGTTTGTTCCAGAGGTGTCTTGTTTTTTTTCCTTCCGGGCCTCCCTCGGCGTCAGGCTCCTCAGCCTCACCTCCTGACTTGCACGAGTGACACGTGTAGAACTTGGTGGGAGCATGCGTTCCGCCAACTATCGAGGCCCTAAACCGTTTAGGGCTTTGTATGTAAGGATCAAAACTTTAAAGTCAGCGCGGAACCGAATGGGCAGCCAATCTAATGCAGCCAGAATAGGAGAAATATGGTGGCATTTTCTCGCTCCACTAAGGAGTCTGGCCGCCACATTCTGCACCACTTGGAGCTTCCACGTCAACCTCAAAGGTAGCCCCACGTAGAGCGCATTACAGTGGTCTAATCTGGAGATTACGAGCGCATGGACCAAGGTGGTGAGCGCCCCCATATCGAGATAGGGTCGCAGCCGGGCTATCCGCCAAAGATGGAAAAAGGCAGAACGGACCACCGACGCCACCTGTGTTTCCATGGTGAGCGCCGGGTCCAGATGGATCCCCAGGCTGTGGACCCCACTGTTTGCGGCAAGGGTAACCCCCCCCCCCGAATGAGAGAGTCACCCAAGCCACCGATAATGGGGGCACCCACCCTCAGAACCTCCATCTTGTCTGGATTTTGGAACAGGATTTTTTAAAAATCAAAGTTACTGTGCTTGAAAATACTTATTCAACGCATACACATATATTCCTCTAAGAATATGTTCCTAAATTTTCTTCAAAGTATTTCACAGATGACTGTGAATGCAAAACCTGCTTATTAAGATCTGTAGAAAATGAACTTTGCATGCTTCCTTGACGGATCAACTGCATATTGAACAAAATTCCAATGATGTCTATTCCAGGATGTTGGCAGCTCAAATAAGAACTTGATTGTACCCTTTGGTCATAATGATACTGGTCAAAATCCTGTTGATTAATGAAGTAAATCACACTAGAGTAGGCCCCTTGAACCAATTGAATTGATGAGTCAACTCCTCTGTAGGTTTAATTAAATCAAATGGGCCTACAACTTCAACTTGCTTTACTTTAATTGCAGTTAGAGTATTTTGAATTTTGCGAGTCACCCCACCATTGATTCAACAGGCTAAGCAACAGGGGTTCTGGCCACTGTACTTTTCACAAATGTTTCTAGGGTCTTTAATTATATAACCAAAAATATGTAAGCAACAGTTAATCTTTTACAGAAGAGGTGGGAAAAGTATGGGCCTGTTTTCAACCATTTTTGCAGTCTTTGAAAAAAACCTGTGGGAAAAATAATGTACATTCCTGAAAACTTTTCAAAATAGTGGTTTTGCTACAAAACAGGCCACTGCCCCTTCAAAACCAACACTCAGAAAAATGAAAACATCAAGTAAACATGAAACAATATTCAGTCTTTTCTATTTTTCTCTTAACTTGAGGTATGGGTTTATCTCCTGGTAGAAAAGGGTGGGGAAACTGGCACTAAGAACCTCCAATTTTCTCCATCCCTGGATTATGGCTGAACACTCACCTCTGAAAGTATACAGTATATGGGAAATTGGCATACATCTGAAAAGCTCTGACTACACCAATGCACTTACAATTCTGTTTTGTAAAAATGTTGTTACTTGTTAACCAAGCTGAAAACGATCACAAATTTTGAACTTTAACTCTTCAACTGCATCAAGGAAACACAACACACATATTTATGATAGTACAATAAAAGGGAATATTCTCTATTTATTAACTTTAGAAGTTATAAACTTTTTTTAGCTTTTCCACATGGGTTCACTAATAATTTCTGAACATCATTTTGAGGGATGAAATTTTTAAAAAGGACAGTTCGGAGAAGGGAAGAAAGGTATATAACAAAATCTAGCCTCATAATTCATGTTACTAATGTGACTTTGTGGCTTTAATGTTTAGATACATCATTAGGGTGGGGAGGAGATTTTCTAGAAAAGGAGGAAAACATGAAACCCTGTATTAAGAACTTCCAATAACGAAGTCTTCTATTGAGATCTTAAAGCATTATTAAAAACTTTCACAGCTGCTCACTATTTCTATCAAAGTTGTTATACATAATGGCAATATATATTTTACTTGGGAATCCTAGCTACAGGCCATGATGTAATAGCTAGTTTAGGCATGTCCAAAGTCTTAGGCATATCCAGTATAATTTTAGATGTCTTCCTTCAAATGGCAGACACATTACAAATTGTTTTGAAACACCCGTCTGTTCAAGAAAAACGTTCCATGTGGCATGGGATACTGTTTAAGAAACACAAGACCAAATCTCCCTTAGGCATTCAGAAGCAGCTGAGCAGTTCTTTGGACCCAGACCATGTTTCTAAAAACCACTTGTTTGAATCTTTAGTCCGTTTTAGACATTCAAAATAAAACTGGAGTAAAATCATGGAGTGGCCTTCTACTTCAAATATAGCAAAACCAATGAATATATAATGGAGTCAGGATATATAGTAAGGTCAAAAAGTCATAATAAACTTTTCCTTTAAAAAGACACATTTGAACAGTGTGTATATGTTCTTACTAATAAAAGGTGTGTTTATACTGCAGTATTTATTCACTGGCTATCTCACAGAATCAAGGACAACCTTGCTATTAAAACAGGATGAGGCAGCCCACCTTAGGCAATAGTTTCTAAGTGTCATTAAAGAATAACAAATTGCCAGTTATGGTGATGGGAGCAATCTGGATAATCTAGATTCTTCCCTCAAGCACCAAGTTGCCCAGCCATCTCTACACAGATCTTCCTTTTAGGAATACTGCCAGCAATTATTCCTACAGGCATATAAAACACTTTCATCATTCAACTACTTCTTTTTCACAAAGCTGGGAGGATTCCACGTCAGACTGGGAAAGCAGCAACAGGGTTATTCCACCAGCTCTGCAGAAAGACCAGATCCATTGGATCCTCCTCTCCTTGGACTGTTTCTGTCACAGTCACCATTCTAGCTACTCTTGTTTAACTTTTAGGCCAGAATTATGTTAGAAAAGGCCACTTATACACAGGTAATTACACAACTAGTTTCACTATGAACACACTACTTGAGAACCTGAATTCACAATGAACTCATAATCAGCCAATGTTAGACATGCCATCAAAAGCGGGAAATATTTATATACCGTATTTTTCGCTCCATAAGACGCACCTTTCCATAAGACGCACCAAATTTTTAGGAGAAGAAAACAGGAAAATATAATCTGTTTTCTTCGCTCCATAAGACGCACAGACTTTCCACCCCCCTGTTTTGTGGGGGAAAAGTGCGTCTTATGGTGCGAAAAATACGGTAATTACCTGTGTATGCATTTCTCTCAACAAGATTCTGGCCTTGAGATTAGCATCTAGTCTGCTTGAGGTCTTCCCACCTCTTCCTTTTTCCCTTTAGCATTGTTTTTAAAGTACCATAAAGATTCCTTGACCAGCTAATATTCAATCAGTAAGACAATCCTCTGGGTAAAGATAATCTTACTGATTAGCTGCTGTATTTTCAGATGAAATCTGAAATAACAGCACTTTCAGATTACATAAATACATACTGTAGCTGAACATACAGTGTCCTCTCTCTTCTAGTCTTAAAGACTTACTAATGCAAAAGAGAAAAACAATGAATTGTGTACACATGTAGTTCAATAACTTGATGCAGCACAGGAGGGAGCAAAAACCAGCTACGCATGTGGCTCAGGAAGTCTCCCTCTGCTACCTTATTAGGGGTCACAAAAAAATTAAGTCAGGCTGTGCACACAGCCTGTTCAGAAGGGTATCACTGAAACAGTCCTTGTTCATAGAGCTTAAGTGAACATAGTTCAGTCCCTGCTATCTCGGACTATTATCCATCTCTGCATTTCTTTAAGGACAACTGCAACTAAAAGGCAAAAAAAAATAATCAGAGAGCATTTGCATTTAGCTTCACATAATGACATTAGGATGGCTTGCCTTCATACATCTAACAGTATCTGGTTGAACATACAAAGCAGATCTACACAATCTTCACAAACCTGCATTGTGGTTTATTTTTAAGCCCTTTTAATATTTCTTTTTGCATCTTAAAATTCACTTGTAACTAAATCATTAAATGTTACTGGTTTTTTCGGGCATTTCATTTTCTTGCAATTGAATTTTATTTTCAGGGGTCATTGGATTTAAGTGTCTTGAATGAATGAATGAATGAATGAATGAATGAATGAATGAATGAATGAATGAATGAATGAATGAATGAATGAATAAATAAATAAATAAATAAATAAATAAATAAATAAGATATCACCATGGGGAGGGGGGCAATGATAACTTCCTCAATGGCTCAAGGGGGTGTTTCTTTCAAAAAGGTTAAGAACCACTGTTCTAGACTATAACTTTGTAAACAGCTCAATACCGGAACTCCTTTTTCGCTACTTTAAGAACACAACATATTTCCCAAGCAAGCTCATACAATTCCTTATCAGACACACAATTTTTAATTACTTTATACTCCCATGACAAATTCGCTCACCTACCAAAGCTAAAGTAACCCAAATACTTATACAGTATTTGAAGTAGGTTTTAAAAATGAAATTCTCCAGACTATTTTGCAAATAGTTACCATAATGTATTTCCTAAATATCTGAACCACTTCCCTTGCTAAATTTGTATTTTAAAATCAAGCCAGATTACACACAGAGAAATTGTCCCTCTAAGAGCAAAAAAGAAAAAAGAAAAAAAACTTTTGCTATCCCTTCTACACAAATACAGACTGCCAATTTGTCCCCATCATTGTCAGCAGACAAAAGCAAACCAAGACTGCAGCCAGACAATATCAAATAGAAGACACAGCAATTCCAGAGGCTGCCTAGAAGCCCACTGGGGTGTAAAGTCAGGGCTGAAACCCTTTTGTCAGCTATTACCATAAAAGAATCAGAAGAAATAGTGACACTGCTATACAACAGAAAGGTCAAGGAGTTCGTGGCCTTTTCATGACCCAAACAAGTCAAGGTCAAAAGATTCAGGTAGCAGCTTAGCCAAGGCATAAGTTACTTGCTCAAATGAATTGTTTTAACAAATCAGCTTTGGTCAATTAAACCTAACAAGACATGTTGCATCACATAGCAGGGTTCCTGACACTGAGGCCAGGAACTGAGACTAGCCTCATAAAACAAGGCTTTTAACATGGCATAACAAATTTAAGGTAATCCATCCAGAAACTGCAGATGTCAGTATGATAAAATACAAGTTGCCCTGACCAAGAATAGTTTCCAAACTTTTCAGTCTCAGAGTACCAAGCTGAAGTTATCTCTTCGTTCTCAGTTGCATTTTAAAAAGTATATGTAGGTTATAGGAGAGTAGAAGTTTCTTGTAACATACATATTGATTCATTGCAGGTTTCTGTACAATTATGTTTGAATACAAAATTCTGTTCCCAAAGAACAGAAATATATGTTAACAGGAGCAACTTCAAGACGTGAGACTGATTTTTTTTTTTAAAAAAAATAATCTTTATTATACACACGTTTTCTGTACTACATATCAAGATGCCAATTAAGGAAGCAATCCTATGCCCACTTATCCAAATGTAAACCTCAAGAAACCATTATTTCCCAATGGATTGCTGTTCTAATGTTCTGCATATGATATGTCCATTTCAAATTTATCAATCACAATCCTTATTTTATTAAATAAATACAAAAGAAAAATCATATATAAGCTACATTAAAAGTTATGGATCCCTCATAGTCTTTGCACTTAATGAGATTAAATAACATTATCAATAAAAGTACTTAAGTTTTTTTCAGACAGCAATATGTATGAATGTACAACTGAACTTCCCACGTTGCCTGGATAACTGTGAACAGACCTGTGTGTGTAATTCTAATGTTAAAGTTAAGAATTCAGCTAAGAAAACAAGAATTCGCAACATGTAATCAACAAATTTACTAAAATCAAGTTTCATTATGTTTAGTGCATTTTATTTACTAGCAGACATGTTTAGGATTATAGCCAATGTTTTGAATTACTCAGAAGTAAACTCCTTTGATTTTAGTTAAACCTATTCCTAAGTAAGCACATACTTTCTGCTCTCCATTTTCAGGGTGACCATGTTCTTACACAGATAAGCAGTATTTTCCCTCACAGAACACAGCTATCTTTTTATATGGTCGTTTTATAAGACAATTAGGGCTGCCTCATCTTACAAAGCAAAAAGCCATGATCTTACATTACTGGTGAAAGAAGAGCCACAATATCTAGTTTCCTCCTGTGTTTTCTACCATGCTTGAAAAGTTCTATATTCGCTGGAGAGAGAACGCCAGGGATCCACTGCAAGGGAGTGAGAAAGGACTTGGGCTGTTATCAAAGCGCTCTGCTCCTTTTGTGCAGCTTTTTTTTGGGGGGGGGATCAAACACATTATTATGTTCCTCAGATGAACTGGCAAAGTTTTACAAACACATCCTTATAAACAATGTGTATTATAGGAGCATATGCAACAAGATCAGGTTCTGCAATATTTACCTATCTGCGCATTACAATATGTGAAGTAGCCCACACTTCTTGAACAAACACTAACATTTCTCAAATTATTAAAACTTACTGAATTATAAGTAACTGTAACAGCACTGAGTTCTTTAAGACACCCGATTACTGTGTAGTACTAACAATACTAATGGACACCCAGGCTGGTGTAGAGGATAAAGTGATGGACTAGGACTCAGGAGGCCTGGGTCCAAATGCCCACTCTGCCATGGAAATTTGCTGTGCGTGGGGAACTGGTAAAACCACTCCTTAAATATTTCACTTACTTTAAAAGCCCTATTAGGGTTTATATACATCAGTTTCAACTTGATGGTACATAGTAACAACCAGCCATACTCGCAGTGTTAAAAGAGAGTAAGATGTACCAGCTGAAATGTTGTTAATTTGCACTGTGCAAGTGTAAGCTCAAAAATCACAGAAGCAAACTATCACTAATTAACAAGTTGCTGCTTGGATTTCTAATTGTGCACCAAACTGAATGACTGGCCTATGAAGAATGCAAGTGACAATTTGTTAATTTATTGTAATTTCCCACTTCACTTAACACTTACACCAGCAGGACTCTAGCCATTATGTCTCCTGCATTGCTATGTGTGCCACCACATTTGACATCTCTAGCTATGTACCATGTTAAATGCTTCTTTGCATCTGTGTGTGCCTTTTAATTAAAAGTTGTAAGAAGGAAACTGATTATTAAAGGATCAGAGCAGAAACGAAGGCTCTTTCTGCCACAATCCTGAGGATGACCCCTCTCTGAAACTGCTACCTGCATTGGGAAAAATCCTCCATTGACACCAATACGAGACATCCTCCAAAACCAATGACCAGGGACTTCCCTCAAAACTACAGCAGGGATGACAACTCTTACATTCATTCATCCTGCCTACCTATTCCTCTTAAACATCAGCATGAAATGCATACATACACAATACAAGCTTTTTTTAAAAAAAAATCTGGTTTTTAATAAGTACAGATACGACTTTAATATATTTGCAGTTTGACCTTAGTTGTCCTCTGTGGCAGGAAACAAAGACTGGTCTCCATTTCATCGAACAAGCATATACCAAGGATCTATTATACAGTATTTGTAAAATTGATTTAAAATCAACATTTTATTAATCAGTCATATCTAAATGAAGCATCACACTTCTTTCCTTTAGAAAACAAATCTGTTGCAAAAAAAAATCTCTTTTACTAACACTGAACATTCTACCAGTGGGCTTGTACTCAAACAAATCCTGATGCCAGCAGACTCCATTCTTAGTGGATATCTTTGCACATATGAACATAAAAACAGAGTCACGAGATACATTTTCCTTCTTAGAATCCCATCTGAGCATGCTCTAAGGCACTGGTTCTTAACCTTGGGTTACTCAGGAGTTTTGGACTACAACTCCCAGAAGCCTTCACCACCAGCTGTGCTGGCTGGGGTTTCTGGGAGTTGCAGTTCAAAAACATCCGAGTAACAAAGGTTAAGAACCACTGCTCTAAGGCAGTGATGGCGAACCTACGGCACTACCCCCTGCTACCCACCCCACCCCACAGTCAAACCTCAAACTGCACCATCATCAGCTACCTCTTCATGCTATTTTCCTTGGTTCCAGCACTCCTTCTTTAAGAGATCAGAGATAAACCTGCTTGATTTGTTACAGCTGGCCCCCAGCAGTCAATCCTGGGCTTGTAAATGACTGCTTCCCCCCAGAGGTGACTGCAAGCAGGAGGGAAAGGCTCCAGGTTAAGAAGGAACATGCGACTTCATCAAGCAGGTTTTAATGTATGTACAAAATGGAGGGAGCAGTGTGTGTGTGTGTGTGTGTGAGAGAGAGAGAGAGAGAGAGAGAGAGAGAGAGAGAGAGAGAGAGAGAGAGACTCAAAACTGGAAAAAAATCAAGTGATTTGAGGAGGGAAAGCTCCAGTTGAGGGAAGGAACGCACAACTTTATCAAGCTTGTTTACATGTACAAAATGGAGGGAGTGAGGTGTGTGGAGGGGGGAGAGAAGGAGGGAGGGAGAGAGACTGACTCAAAACTGTTAATCTCCACTGCATTTAGCTCTGCAGTTTCTGCTGAGAACAGCAGAAGTATGAAGTGTGTAGCAATCGTGTTTCTCTATTTCTCATCCCCAAAGCAGGCAAAAGTATCACATTTTATTCCCAAAATCTGAATCCCAGTCTTTCTGCTCCTGGTCCT